>NC_090385.1:96999540-97299540 GCF_036365525.1 Heterodontus francisci
AGGAGAATGATGGGGTATAGATTAAATTGTCCTTGACAGAGGACAAAGGATCGGCACAACATTGTGGGCCGAAGGGCCTGTTCTGTGCTGTATGTTCTATGTTCTATGTTCTATGTTCTATGGTTGGGCTAAGGACACCACCTTTAGGAACTCCTACAATGATGTCCTGGGGCTGAGATGATTGGCCTCTAACAACCACGCCATCTTCCTTTGCGCTTGGTATGACTCCAGACAGTGGAGAGTTTTCCCCCTGATTCCCATTCACTTCAATTTTACTCGGGATCCTTGATGTTACCCTCTGTCAAATACTGCCTTGATGTCTGTAATGAGGTCTGGAGCGGAGTACCCCTGGCGGAATCCAAACTGAGCAACAGTGAGCAGGTCATGGGTGTGTAAATGCTGCTTGATAGCACTGTTGATGGCACCTTCCATCACTTTACTGATGATTGAGAGTAGACTGATGGGACAGAATTGGCAGGATTGGATTTTCCGTGCTTTTTGTGGACAGGACATAACTGGGCAAATTTCCACATTGCTGGGTAGATGCCAGTGTTGTAATTGTACTGGAATATCTTGGCTAGAGGCGTGGTTAGTTCTGGAGCATAGATCTTCAGTACTACAGTTTGGATGCTGTCAGGGCCCACAGCCTTTCCTGTATCCAGTGCGCTCAGCTGTTTCTTAGTATCATGGGAAGTGAATCAAATTGACTGACGACTGGCATCTGTGGACCTTAAGAAGAGGCTGAGATGGATCATTCATTCATCACTTCTGGCTGAAGATAGTTGCTTTTGCATTATCGTTGTTGTGATATTATATGTTGTTGGTAGTATAGACCTTCTCAAAGGTCTCGGAGTCTCTGGATGGCTGAACATTAACTCTATTTATATTTACACTCTCCATCAGGATCTCTAGCTGGCACTTCTCATGGTGCTTCTAGCTCCTTAGAATCATAGAAAGTTTACGGCACAGAAAGAGGCCACTTGGCTAATTGTGTCTGCGCTGACTGAAAAACGAGCCATCTAGCCTAATCCCACTTACCAGCATTTAGTCCGTAGCCCTGCAGGTTACAGCACTAAAGGTACATATCAGACACCTTTTAAATTAAATGAGGTTTTCTGCCTCTATTACCCTTTCAGGCAGTGCATTCCAGACCCCTACCACAATCTGGGTGAAAAAATGCTTCCTCATCTCCCCTCTAATCCTTCTACGAATCACTTTAAATCTATGCCTCCAGTCACTGATTTCTCTGCTAAGGTAAGTAGGCCCTTACCATCCAGTGTATCCAGGCCCCACACAATTTTGTATATCACAATCAAATCTCCTCTCAGCTCCCTCTATCGCAAGGAGAACAGCCCCAGCCTATCCAATCCAACTGACACATGCGGCTATTAGTATGTTGTCATTACAGTGGGAGGGGTTACTCTCACTTCTCAATCATTAACCCTTTCAGACCCTTGTACTACATTTCCCCTGAAGTGTTTGTCCTTAAATATATAGATACACACACATTCATTTTGACTTTACCTCAACTCCCCACAAGTCTCTGACGTTACAGATTCAAACGTTCAGGAGGCTTCACAACTCTCCCTCATCATGTTCTTGTTAGACATGGAAGATCAATGCTTGACGACTTGGATGGCCTTGACCAATGTTTCTAGTATTCTGTTGTCTCTGCATTTCTTTATCATTATCTGGTTCCTCCGGATATATGACTGGATGTTGTTTTTGAGATATAGGGATAAGGTTTCTCCCATGTCAGTGTATAATACCCTCAGAAGTCTGTACTAAGCAAGATTGCAGAGGAACCTTCATCTCTTATGATGACTCTACCTTCACATCCTAGATCTCAAGTAAGAATGTTGTGATTTAGTTCTACAGGGCATTGGTGAGACCCCACATCTCAAAGACTGTGTGCAGTTTTACCTTATTTAAGGAAGAATGTAAATGTGTTGGAGGCGATTCAAAGGAGGTTTACTAGATTGATACCTGGAATGAGTGGGTTGTCTTATGAGGAAAGGTTGGACAGACTGGGCTTGTTTTCACTGGAGTTTAGAAGAGTGAGGGGAGATTTGATTGAAGTATATAGGATCCTGAACGTTCTTGACAAGGTGGATGTAGAAAGGGTGTTTGCTCTTGTGGCAGAGTCCAGAACTCGGGGGCACAGTTTTAAAATTAGGGATCGTCCTTTTAGGGCAGAGATGAGGAAAAATGTTTTCTCTCAGAGGGTTGTGCGACTTTGGAATTCTCTGCCTCAGAAGGCGGTGGAGGCAGGGTCATTGAATATTTTTAAGGTGGAGGTAGATAGATTCTTGTTAGGCAAGAGAATTAAAAGTTATCGGGGGTAGATGGGAGTGTGGAATTTGAGACACAAACAGATCAGCCATGATCTAATTGAATGGCGGAGCAGGCTCGAGGGTCCGAATGGCCTACTTCTGCTCCTAATTCGTATGTTCGTATCTCATATCCATACCTTCTCAACATCTTTTAACCTTGGCAGGTTTCTGGTACAAAATCGCTTATTAAAATTGCGAGCTTGTTAGTTACTGTAAGACTTCTCCTTGTCTTAAACTTTTTTGTAGTCTTGTATGTCTATCCCCAGAAGTAGTTTTCTGGATAGAATGGGAAGTTGAGTTTTCAGCTTCCTGCCCATCAACAGCTCTTAAGGTCAAAGACCACATGTAACAATGGAGTAGATCAATAATTCAATAATGCAATTGGAATATTATCATTCTTCTTCAACAACAATTTAATAGTTTGCACTCCTCTCTCTGCTTCATTGTTCGCTTGAGGGTAACGAGGGGAACTGGTGAGATGCTCAAATCCCCACATCCTTGCAAATTGTGTGAAGTATTAATTTGCAAACTGTGGTCCGTGGTCTGACACAACTTCATCAGGGATACCATACTTTGCAAAGATCTCCTGTGAAGCTCTAATAACAGATTCTGTTGTTGTTGAGTACAATCTTTTCACTTCAATCCATCATGAAAATAATCGATCACAATCAGGTAAGATTTTCCATTGTACATAAATAAATCCATTCCTAGACGTTCCCATCGTCTGGTTGGAAATTGTGTGGTTATCAGAGGTTCCCTCTGTTCTTGTTTATGTACTGCAGATCTCTGAAAATTCAAGATCATATCCTCAATGTCTTTCAATATTCCTGGCCACCAAACAGATGATTGAGTGCGAACTCTGCATTTTATAATTCCCATGTGGCCTTGATGAATTCTTGCCACGATCTTTGATTGAAGAGAAATCGGAATGACCAGTCTGTTTTTATATATCAGCAAATTGTCTATGATTGGGAAGTGTCTCCTGAATTCGAAGAAAATTTTTTTACCTTCCCACTAGGACATTCCTATGGCATATTTACCTACATTCTTCATCCCGCTTTTGAGATTGACGAATTTCTTGAAGTTGCCAGCCAGTACAATGCTGTTTACTGTGAATATGATTCTATCTCTTCAACAAAGTTAACATCCTGTTGTGTAGGATCGTCAACAATTGTTCTCGATCATGTATCTGCAGAAGTTTGCATCTGCTGTTGTACATATACCATCTCGCAGGCATATCTCATCAACCTCACTCGGAATCTCTGAATTCTCAGAGGCATCCTTGCAATTTCCTTCTCCTCAAGTAAGGAAACCAGGGGTCAGTGGTCTGTCTCAATAACCACTTTCAGGCCAATAGTGTAATCTGAAAACTTCTCACAAGCCCATGTGACTGTGAGTGCTTCTTTTTCAATGACCGCATTCCTTGTCTCTGTCTCGGACAAAGCTCGAGATACATAATAGATTGATCGTCAACATCCATTTGGCTGTTCTTGAAAGAGGACTGCACCTGTAGATGAGGTGTTGGCTGCAATGATAGTCGGAAATGAAGGGTGATAGTGTGCTAATATTTCTGGTGAAGCTAGCATCTCCTTAATCCTTCGAAATGACTGCTTTTAATGTATATTCCAGTACTAGGCTTGATCTTCCTTCAAAAGTTATCTTAATGATTCTGTTATCTGTGCCAAATTGAGTAAAAATTTTGCCAACTGATTCACCATTCCGAGGAATCTTTGGAGATGTTGGACTGTAATTGGGATAGGGAATTCACTAATGGCTCTTGTCTTTTGCGGGTCTACCATTATGCCCGAACCACGCACAATATGGCCCAAGAAACGAATAGGCGTTTTTGAAAATTCACACTTATCATGAAGTGTCAACCCTTCTTCTTGAAGACGATGATAGAACTGCTTTGACTCTCTAGTCATGTTCTTCAACAGCTTCCCCATGGACCAGGATGTCATCCATGTGACAAATCACCCCGTTTAGTACTTGTAGAATATTAGAAATAGTCCTTTGGAAGATTTTGGGTGTTGATATTATACTGAATGGTAAACGATTGAAGCAAAATCTTCCGAATGGTGTGATAAATGTTGTGAGTAATCTTGAGTTCTCGTCTAATGGAAGTTGCCAAAAGCCACTGTTCACATCAAGTTTCGTAAACATTATGCTGTGGATAGCTTTGCCAGGCTTTCATCCACCGAGGACAGAGGATGAATTTTCTCGCCACAGCTTGGTTAAGCTGTCTTAAGTGCACACAGATACGAAGAGTACCATTTGGTTTTGGAATTGTAACCGTAGCCGAACACCACTCTGTAGGCTTCATGACTGCAGAAATGACTCCCATCCTGTTCATCTTTTCCAGCTGATGCTAAACTTGGTTCATCAATGGGTGTGGTATATTCCTTGGTGTAAAGATGCATAGAGGTCTAGCACCTTCCTTCAAAGTTATACTATCCTGTTATACTATACTCGGCCTTCAGTCTTCCGACAGCCAGAAATAGTTTTGGAAAGTCTGCTTGAAAGCAATTGTTGAACATTGACTGTTTAACTTCATCGACTCTTTTAAGCAGATGTAGGTCTAAGCATGCTCTCCTGCTTAACAATGGGAATGTTTGACTTTTCAAAACATACAGGATTTCTTTTATCTTCCTTTATATTGGAGTGTTGCTACTAGCTTCCCCTTGATCTTCATTTGTATCCCTCCAGGAACTTGTAGCTGAATATCTGCTGGTTGTGAGGAATGCGTTGACACCCATGACTTGGTCTGACAGAACTGTAACACTTGCACTTGTAATCAATTGAAAACTGGCAATATATCCATTGACATAAATGTCTGCCATCCAGAATACCAGATTGGGGTCATGAATTTCCCCTAGGAAGTCTCCTGTTGTTCTTTCAGATGGAAATTGGTGCAGTTCATTCACAACTCTATGTGTGAAGGCTTTTTGTTTGGCATTTTCATGAAAAGAAGTCTTACTCTGACACATTTTCCCATAAAGGCCTGTCTTCTTGCACTTAAAGCGTCTGCTTTATTAGCAGGACATTGTTCATGTCTGTGGATCGTTCTGGTTCCACAGCACTGACAGGGTTTCCTGGTGTCTTGTACCTTCACCCCTCTGTGTACCTTCTTCTCTACAGTGTTTTTTCCCTTCTTGGTCTTGAGGAACTGTATCATCGTCAGACTCTTTCTGTTCCAAGGCTTCTCTTCAGCTCTCAGAAAGGCCCAATTTTGTTTTCTGACTTCTGCCGGTCGCACAATCTGAATTACTTTCTCCAGCGTGAGGTCCTCTTTTGACTATAAAAGATCTGATAAAGACTCGTCAGCTATTCCGGTGGCATACTGGTATTATCACTGGACTAGTAACCCAGAGGCCCAGGGTATTGATCTTGAGACATGGGTTCGGATCCCACCACATCAGAAGGTGGAATTTGAATTTAATTAATAAATCTGTGATTAAAAGCTAGTCTAATAATGGCCATGAAACCATTGTTGATTGTTGTAAAAACCCATCTGGTTCACTAATGCCCTTTAGGGAAAGCAATCTGCTGTCCTTACCTGGTCTGGCCTATATGTGACTCCAGACCCACAGCAATGTGGGTAACTCTTACATGCCCTCTGAAATGGCCGAGCAAGCCGCTCAGTTGTACCTAACTGCTACGAAGTCAATAAGAAGGAATGAAACTAGACAGACCACCCGGCATCGACCTAGGCACCGGAAACGACAGCGGTAAACCCAGCCCTGTCAACCCTGCAAAGTCCTCCTTACTAACATCTGGGGGCTTGTGCCAAAGTTGGGAGAGCTGTCCCACAGACTAGTCAAACAACAGCCTGACATAGTCATACGCACGGAATCATACCTAACAGACAATGTCCCAGACACTACAATCACTATCCCTGGATATGTCCTGTCCCAACGACAGGACAGACCCAGCAGAGGAGGACGGGACAGTGGTATACAGTAGAGAGGGAGTTGCCCTGGGAGTCCTCAACATTGACTATGGACCCCATGAAGTCTCATGGCATCGGGTCGAACATGGGCAAGGTAACCTCCTACTGATTACCACCTACCGCCCTCCCTCAGCTGATGAGTCAGTACTCCTCCATGTTGAACACCACTTGGAGGAAGCACTGAGGGTGGCAAGGGCACAAAATGTACTTTGGGTGGGGGACTTCAATGTCCATCACCAAGAGTGGCTCGGTAGCACCACTACTGACCGAGCTGGCCAAGTCCTAAAGGACATATCTGCTAGAATGGGTCTACGGCAGGTGGTGGGGGAAGCAACAAGAGGAAAAACATACTTGACCTTGTCCTCACCAATCTGCCTGCCGCAGATGCTTCTGTCCATGACAGTATTGGTAGTAGTGACCACCGCACAGTCCTTGTGGAGACGAAGTCCCGCCTTCACATTGAGGGTACCATCCATTGTGTTGTGTGGCACTATCACCGTGCTAAATGGGATAGATTTCCAACAGATCTAGCAATTCAAAACTGGGCATCCATGAGGCACTGTTGCCCATCAGCAGCAGCAGAATTGTATTCAACCACAATCTGTAACCTCATGGCCCGGCATATCCCCACTCTACCATTACCATCAAGCCAGGAGACCAACCCTGGTTCAATGAAGAGTGCAGGAGGGCATGCCAGGAGCAGCACCAGGCATACCTCAAAATGAGGTGTCAACCTGGTGAAGCTACAACACAGGACTATCTGCATGCCAAACTGCATAAGCAGCACGCAATAGTCAGAGCAAAACGATCCCATCACCAACGGATCAGATCTAAGCTCTGCAGTCCTGCCACATCCAGCAGTGAATGGTGGTGGACAATTAAACAACTAACTGGAGGAAATGTCTCTACAAATATCCCCATCCTCAATGATGGAGGAGCCCAGCACATCAGTGCGAAAGATAAGGAAGAAGCATTTGCAACAATCTTCAGCCAGAAGTGCCGAGTTGATGATTCATCTTGGCCCCCTCCTGAAGTCCCCAGCATTACAGATGCCAGACTTCAGCCAATTCGATTCACTCCGTGTGATGTCAAGAAACGACTGAAGGCATTGGATACTGCAAAGGCTATGGGTCCTGACAATATTCCGGCAATAGTACTAAAGACCTGCTACATCCTTAGCCAAGCTGTTCCAGTATAGCTACAACACTGGCATCTACCCAGCAATGTGGAAAATTGCCCAGGTATGTCCTGTAGACAAAAATCAGGACTAGTCCAACCCGGCCAATTACCAGCCCATCAGCCGACTCTCAATCATCAGTAATGTGATGGAAGGTGTCATCAACAGTGCTGTCAAGCGACACTTGCTTAGCAATAACCTGCTCAGTGATGCTCAGTTTGGGTTCCGCCAGGTCCACTCAGCTCCTGACCTCATTACAGCTTTGGTTCAAACATGGACAAAAGAGCTGAACTCAAGAGGTGAGGTGAGAGTGACTGCCCTTGACATCAAGGCAGCATTTGACCAAGTATGGCATCAAGGAGCCCTAGCAAAACTGGAGTCAATGGGAATCAGGGGGAAAACTCTCTGCTGGTTAGAATCATACCTAGCGTAAAGGAAGATGGCTGTGGTTGTTGGAGGTCCATCATCTGAACTCCAGGACATCACTGCAGGAGCTCCTCAGGATAGTGTCCGAGGCCCAACCATTTTCAGCTGCTTCATCAATGACCTTCCTTCAATCAAACGGTCAGAAGTGGGGATGTTCGCTGATGATTGCACAATGTTCAGCACCATTCGTGATTCCTCAAATACTAAAGCAGTCCGTGTAGAAATGCAGCAAGACCTGGACAATATCCAGGCTTGGGCTGAGAAGTGGCAAGTAACATTTGCACCACACAAGTGCCAGGCAATGACCATCTCAAACAAGAGAGAATATAACCATCTCCCCTTAACATTCAACGGCATTACCATTGCTGAATCCCCCACTATCAACATCCTAGGGGCTACCATTGACCAGAAACTGAACTGGAGTAGCCATATAAATACCATGGCTACAAGAGCAGGTCAGAGGCTAGGAATTCTGCTGCGAGTAACTCACCTCCTGACTCCCCAAAGCCTGTCCACTATCTACAAGGCACAAGTCAGGAATGTGATGGAACACTCTCCACTTGTCTGGATGGGTGCAGCTCCAACAACACTCAAGAAGCTCGACATCATCCAGAGCAAAGCAGCCCGCTTGATTGGCACCCCATCCACAACCGACGCACAGTGGCAGCAGTGTGTACCATCTTCAAGATGCACTGAAGCAACGCACCAAGGGTCCTTAGACAGCACCCTCCAAACCCGTGACCTCTACCACATCGAAGGACAAGAGCAGCAGATGCATGGGAATATCGCCACCTGCAAGTTCCCCTCCAAGTCACACACCATCCTGACTTGGAACTATATCGCCATTCCTTCACTGTCGCTGGGTCAAAATCCTGGAATTCCCTTCCTAACAGCACTGTGGGTGTACCTACCTCACATGGACTGCAGCAGTTCAAGATGGCAGCTCACCACCACCTTCTCAAGGGCATTTAGGGATGGGCAGTAAATGCTGGCTTAGCCAGTGACGCCCTCATCCCATGAATGAATCGGAAATACTGTACACTCTCTAATGAATTTGGGCTATAGTGCTCCATACTCACATCCTTCAGCCAATCTGCACAAATCATTGATGACAGTGTCCACTGATTTGCCCAGCTTCTGAATGTTTCTATTGAACTTCACCCTTTCTAAGATCTTATTGTTTCTTAATGGAAAATATTGATCGAAAGCTTGTAATACATCCTCAAATTTATCTGAAGCTTCACTGATGTCTTGTGTCAAGATCACATCATCAGCTATGTCACCGATGGAGTATAGTAAAATATTTACTTGCTCCACTTTAGATTTAGTATGTAACTGTGAAGCCATTCTGGTTTTTAAAAATCTTCTCCTCCAGAGTGACCAGTTCTGAATCTGTTTTGGTCCTTCTGAGTTTGGAAGCTTTCAGGCATTTTATACTTTGAATCCATCCTATGCTAAATTTTTTAGGATATTTCTTTCTTATTTAAAATTTTTATTGCCTTAATGGAGGTGTTCTCACTGTACTTGGAGGTTTCCTGTTCTTTTTCAGGAATTTCCACGCTTTCCTAGGTTTCCCACTCTTTTCAAGAGTTTGCACGCATTCCCTCTGCAGTGCACTCGAGTAATGGCCGCCAACTCCGGACTTGCCCTCACAGGGGATCAATTCTCGTATTTTTCTTTTCCATGTCTTCCCGACGTGCCTGCCCAGTGCATTGTTAATAATAATACACCTTTCTAAAGGTTTTTCCCCTGTTCCCTGACTATTGCTCAGTATTGTGACTTGCAGCCTGATCGCTGGACCCAGTTTGTTCTCACAGACCACCATGCTTCTGTTGTGCAGCCTGAATGCCTACACGGCTGACTCATCAACTCTCTATGTCTTTCTGTCATCCATGGAGCAACTCTAGAGCTCTTCAAAGCCTCTCCAAGAGATCTGTAGTCTTTTGACACCACCGTACCAGGTTAGTCTTCTCAAATCGTCTGGGTGCGTTCACTGCTGCGATGTATGCAGTCACCACTTATCACCGTTATTGTATATCGCTGTCACAATATTGTATGTTGTTGGTAATGTAGTTATAGTACTCTTCATAAAAGTCTCTGGATGGTTGAACATTAACTCTTTATTTATATTTGCACTGTCCATCAGGATCTTGAGCTAATAGTTGTCATGGTGCTTCTAGCTCCTTCCAATGCTACTACTCATGGGACTATTACCATGTCATCATGACAGTTAGAGGGGTTACTCTCACTGTCTCAACCATTAACCCTTTCAGAACCTTATAATACAGTTGCAAACACTTCAGCCTTGTCTTTTGCACTCACATGATGCGCTCCACTATCATTGAAGATAAGGATGTTTGCAGAGCCTCCTCCTCCTGTGAGTTGTTTAAGTGTGCATTGCCATTCATGACTGGATGCGACAGAACTGCAGTGCTTTGATCTGATCTGTTGGTTGTGGGATCACTTACTTCTGTAAGGTAGACTATGCAGGGTCGATTGGACTGGGTGTGCTTTGTCTTATCCGCTGCCTCGATCGATGCTGGATGATCCATTGAGTTTTAATTTTATTCAACTTTTCTGTAGCTGTTTGATACAACTGAGCAGTTTGCTAGGCCCTTTCAGAGGGCAGTTAAGAGTCAACCACATTGATGTTGGTTCTGAGTCACATACAGGTTAAGCTGGGTAAGGATGGCAGATTTCCTTCCCTAAAGGACATTAGTGAACCAGCTGGATTTTTAATGAAAATTGGGTAGTTTTATGGTGACCATTACTGAGACTAGCTTCTGCATTCCAGAATTATTTAATTAATTGAATTGGAATTCCCCAACTGCCATGTTGGGATTTGAACACATGTCTCCAGAGCATTTGTACAGGCCTCTGGAGCAGTAGTTCAGTAACATTACCGTCAAGCTGCCGTTCCCTCACCTACCAACTGTTATCAGGAAATTACTAGAGTTTATAATTAAGGATAGAGTGACTGAACACCTTGAAGATTTTCAGCTGATCAGAGAGAGCCAGCAGGGATTTATAAAGGCCTGATGGACCTGATTGAATTTTTGAAGAGGTATCTATAGTGGACGGGGGAATTGTCTACAGATGTTATTTATATTGTCATGCTAGGCTCCCACCTGCCAAGAATGAGGCACAATAATTTTGTCATGAACATTGATTTTAAACTGTTACTGGAGTGAAGAACTGTCTTGTTAAACAGATCAGCCGTGGCTGGAAAAGACATTTGCGTATTAACAGACAGTGATCGAAAGGACAAAGGATGATTCCCTGACACATTCAACCCACAATGGGCCTTGATTACCAGGTATTGTGAATAAGAGGAGCATTCCAGAGACTGCTATAATCCAAGACGTGGTCAGACCAGTTAGCCACATGACTAACCTGCTTGGCAACCTGGATTTTTCTGAATTGTACAAACAGTTTGAACTCAGAGTGTCTGTTTGCACCTGGACAGAGAAGATTTCTCCTGTCTGTTCCCATCTCTTTCTCACAAGCCTCTGAATCCACTGAAGACACATGAACCCCACGAAAAAAAAGTCTACTACAGCCAACAAGGTTTAAGAAGAATACTGGGCCCCTATGAAAAGCAAGATCTACCTACAATCAAGGACTCTACAGTGAGTTTGAAGAACCATAACAAAAACTCTTCAGATATTGCCTCAAACCTTTCCACTTTATTTTTCTTCTGCTCTTTTCTGTTTCTATTTGCATGTGTGTATCGCGTATGCATGCTAGCGTGGGTGCATCGTGTATCTGTAGGCGTTAACCGAATTAGAGTTTAAGTTTAATAAATTTAAACTTTTCTTCTTTAAAACTAAGAAAACCTATTTGTGTTGGTTTTGTTGCCTTATAATTGGAAAGCAATGAACAAGGATTTACCAAGGGGGAGCTAAAAACACTGTGTATTTAAAAATAAAACCCTGTTACAGTAAGACCAGGTGAAAGCTGAAAGGGAACCCTGGACCTTTTTCTCACTTGGTCTTAACAATATGGTCTTCCAGAGGGCAATGAATAAATTCCCTCATAAGATTCTGTTACGGCCATGTGGTGTGACGTGGGTGGTTCGGTACTGTTCAACTCTCCACCTGACCGCAGCAAGTGTGTTCACATTAAGAGTTTTAGCCCTTTGATGTTTTTGTTTTCAAATAAACAGACAGCAGCAAGTTTTCTTGTTGGTTTTAAAAAGAGGAAGTCAATTGTTTATTGATCAATACGCCTTATCCAGAAATTGCAACAACTGCATCCACTCACGCATTCGCTCACACGCACACCCGCGCGCGCGCACACACGCACACACACACACACACACACGAAGAAACAGATAGAGAAGGGAAACAGGTAGGTGGGTTTTCAGTGAGGGAGAAGGGTTACGATAAACCTGTTGAATTCTCTTGATACTCGTGTTTTAGATAGTTTCAGATTGTAGATTTCTCTCTTGATTGAAGGTTCTGTTGAAGATGGTGGGTCACTTCCAGCCTCTTTGCTGTATTATGTAGATGTCAATTTTGTTCAGCAGGGCATGTGCTTTCTGGCTTGCTGGAATGCCAGCTGTTACAAGCAACCTCACCTTCTGGGTCACTCTCTCAGGCTTTCTGGCTGCCTTTGTTTTCAGGTAAAACAGTGTCACCTCTCACCTTCTGTTTGGAGACCTTCTGGTTTCTTTCCCATGATGATCCCACAATGACCCAAGATGTGGCTACTTCACACCTCCTTTGTTTCAGAAAAAGACATTCAATTCTGGAATGTTTTTAGGATAGGTGTGAGATGGATTTCATTAACACTTTTTGGCTTTGAAGATATGTCGTTTGTCTTTGTCAGACTGTTCGGATACACAAAAGGCCAATCCACTTTTTCTTCAGTGGCCATTTTGGACCATTGTTCACTTTTTAAAATAAAGGTTCATTTTTAAAGACAAAGTTCATTTTTTCATAACTGTTCAGAGTTAGTCTGTGAATGTTATATTATTGCACTTCTGATGTGTGTGACAAGTCTGTTAGCTGAAGTTGAATCCCATGGAATTGAAAGAAATTTATTGACTTGGTTAGGAAAGTGGATGAGCGGCAGAAAACAGATAGTGGGGATAATGGGCAGGTACTCGAATTGAAAAGATGTGACTAGTGGTATCCCGCAAGGATCTGTGTTGGGGTCAGAACTATTCCCTAGATGATGGAATAGAAAACCACATATCCAAATTTGTTGCTGACACAGAGATAATTGGCATTGTAAGCAGTGTAAATGGAAGCATAAAATTACAAAAGAAAATTGATAAAGTGAATGGAGAAGACTGTGACCAAAGGATTTCAATGTAAGCAAATACGAGGTTATCAACTTTGAACCTAAAAAGGATAGAGCAGCGTACTTTCTAAATGGTAAAAAGCTTGAAACAGTGGAGGTCCAAAGATACTTGGGGGTCCAGGTACATAGACCATTAAAATGTCATGAACAGGTACAGAAAATAATCAAAAGGCTAATGGAATGCTGGCTTTTATATCTAGAGGACTAGAATACAAAGGGGTAGAAGTTTTAGTGCAGCTACACAAAACCCAGTTGGACCATACTTAGAGTACTGTGAGCAGTTCTGGGCACCAACCTTTGGAAGGATATATTGGCCTTGGAGAGAGTGCACTGTACATTTAACAAAATTATACCTGAGCTCAAAGGGTTAAATTATGAGGAGTGAATACACAAACTAGGTTTGTATTCCCTGGAATTTAGAAAGCTAAGGGGTGATTTGATTAAAGTTTTCAAGATATTAGTGGGAACAGATAGGGTAGATAAAAAGATATTATATCTGCTGAGTGGGTGTCTGGGACTAGGGGCATAGACTAAAAATTAATTTCAGAACTTTCAGGAGTGAAATTAGGAAACACTTCTATGTACAAGGGTGGTAGAAGTTTGGAACGTTCTTCTGCAAGTGGTAATTGATGGTAGATCAGGTGTTAATTTTAAAACTGAGATTGATAGATTTTTGTTATCCAATGGTATTAAGGGATATGAGGCAAAGACAGGTATATAGAGTAAGGTCACAGATCAGCCATGTTCCCATTGTTTGTTGGCACAGTCTCGAGGGGCGAAATGGCCTATTCCTGTTCCCATGCCCCGATGACCATAAAATGGAACAGAGGAGGCAGAGAGACAAGCCCTGCGAGGAGGGTTGAGGCGGAGGAGGATGAGGAGAATGAAGCATTGGAAGAGGTAGTCTGGTAGGTCAATTCGCCAAGCATCTCGGTGTGCATGTTTATCAGCATTCTCTTGTATGCAGCCCCATTGAAGTCCTCATCTGAATCCCCTGCAGCAGAACTCATCTGTGACCTTGGCTTCCGGGGAGCCGGCACACAAGCTATCCTTTCCCCCGGCCTAGCTGCAACCCTCTCATGCTCTGTGACTCACCATGTGTTGATGTCGACTCTACACTAACCTCTAAACATAGGAATATAGTATTTAGGAGCAGGATTAGGCCATTCAACCCTTCGAGCCTGCTCCACCAGTCAATAAGATCATGGCTGATCTGGTTGGGGTCTCAATTCCACTTTCCTGTCTGCACCCCCCAACCGCCGCCCCCCACCCCCCCCCATCATATCCCTTGACTCCCTTGTCTATCAAAAATCTAACTAACTCAGCCTTGAATAAATTCAATGATCCAGCCTCCACCGCTTTCTGGGGACGAGAATTCCACAGACTAACGACCCGCTGAGAGAAACATTTATCCTCATCTCCGTCTTAAAAAGAAAACCACTTATTTTTAAACTGTGTCCCCTGGTTCTAGTTTCCCCCACAAGAGGAAACATCCTCCCAGTATCCACTCGATCAGGTCCCCTCAGGATCTTATATGTTTCAATAAGATCACCTCTCATTCTTCTAAACTCCAATGGGTATAGGCCCAACCTGTTCAACCTTTCTTCATAAGACAACCCCTTCATCCCCGGAATTAGTTGAGTGAACCTTGTCTGAACTGCTTCTAATTCAATTATATCCTTTTGCAAATAAGGAGACCAAAGCTGTATGCAGTACTCCAGATGTGGTCTCACCAAGTCCTGTACAGCTGCAGTAAAACTTGCCTTCTTTATATAATATGAAAACAGAAAGTGCTGGAAATACTCAGCAGGTCAGGCAGCATCTGTGGAGAGAGAAGCAGAGTTAATGTTTCAGGTCAGTGACCTTTCATCAGAACTGGCAAAGGTAAAAAAAAAAATTAAATCAAGCCAAAACAGAGATCTCTGATAATTTAAACTGAAGGAAGGCAAGTTGGACTGTGACAATCTTTTATCCCTCTAAAAATCTAAAGTCAGGTTGATTCTATTGAAAGTGTTTGCAAGTTGTTAATTGTTGAAATTCATCACTGGAGAAGGAAAGCATCACTTACTGCTGGAATTAGACTACGGACGGTTCTACTGTGGAAGAACCTTTTTTCCCCATCAGACGGCTATGAGGACTTCAAGCAACGTTGGACTGTAAATTTGCAAGGAATCTAATTTTTTCTATTTTAAATGTTGTTTATGTCTTAGTAGTGTTTATGAATTTAGTTTTTCTAATTAAACAGTTAATTTGCTGATTTAAAGATGCCTGGTTGAGATAGCCTCATTCAGGGGGTTAATAGATAGTACAATTTGGCTGGGTCTTTCTTTAATTTGGAAAGTTGAAAATGAAATGTTAGGAGATCTGTGGAGGGACGGGATTGAATTAACAGTGCGTTTCTCCCACCGCAATCAGAATTGTATATTTCAATTGGGGGCTTTGAATGGTGTGGTCGGTCATAACAACTCCATCTGCCAAATTTTTGACCACTCACTTAACGTATCTATATCCTTTTGTAGACTCTTTACCTCTTCTTGACAACTTACTTTCCTTCCTATCTTTGTGTCATTGGCAAATTTAGCTTCCAAATCACTGATATAAATTGTAACTAGCCAAGCCTAACCTGCTGGTGCTTTCTTATGTTTGTATGCTCTGTCCCTTCCTGCCGCACTCTGGTTATCATTACCCAAATCACTACCCTGCTCTATTACCTCATTGTTTCCCTTTGATTTACCTCATCTCCTCTCATATGATCCCTTTTCCCCACTATTTAGCTTAAAGCCCTCTCTACCACCCTAGTATTATGACTCACTAGAACATTGGTCCCAGCACGGTTCAGATGAAGACTGTCCCAATGGTACAGCTCCCACTTTCCCCAGTACTGGTACTATTGCCCCATGAATCTAAATCCATTTCTACCACACCAGTCTTTCAGCCATGCATTCATCTCTCTAATCTTATTTACCCTATGCCAATTTGCTCGTGGCTTAGGGAATAACCCAGAAATTACTACCTTTGGGGTTCTGCTTTTTAATTTAGCCCCTAGCTGTTCATACTCCCGATGCAGAATCGCTTTCTTTGTCCTATCAATGTCGTTGGTTCCCACATGGGCCACAACAACTGGATCCTCCCCCTCCCAGTGCTAGCTCCTCTCCAGCCCTGAGCAGATGTCCCGAACCATGGTACAGACAAGCAACACAGCTTTCTGGACTCTCGCTCTGGGTCGCAGAGAACTGTGTCTATCACCCTGACTATACTGTCTCCTACTACCACTACAGTCCTATTTACTCCCCCGTTTGAATGGCTTCCTGTACCACAGTGCTATGGTCAGTTTGCTCATCCACCTTGCAGCCCTCGCTCTCATCCACACAAACTTAAAGAACCTAAAACCTGTTGGACAATTGCAAGGGCTGAGGCTCCTCCACTTCTGCTTTCTCGATCCTTTTATCTGCCTCACCCGCAGTCACACCCCCTCTGTCCCTGATCACTGACCAGATCAGAAGATGCTATCCTAAGGGGTGTGACTGCCTCCTGGAACAAAGTGTCCAGGTAACTTTTCCCCTCCCTGGTGCATTGCAATGTCTGTAGCTCGGCCTCCAGCTCAATGACTCTGAGCCGAAGCTTTTCGAGCCGCAGACACTTACTGCAGACATGGTTATTGTGGATCACACTGGTGTCCACGAGCTCCTTGAGACTGCAGCTGCAATATATCATCTATCCTGCCATCCTAATTGTGTTTTAAATAACTAATTCATTCTTTTCTTAATTTCTTTTTAAATTAATGCCTCTCCTCACCAGCACTTACTGTATTAATTTAAATGTTGGTAATACAATAAACCCTACTACTTAACAATGAAACAAAACAGTAGACTCAGCTTCTTACTTCCCTTCTGCTTACATGTCTTAATTAATTGGAAGGTCGCTACTTAAATTTTAATTATAATTTTACATTTTTCTAATTTCCAGCCATTAACACACGTACCCTACTACTGTAGCTATTTACAAATGCTCCCTAACAGCAGTTACTCACCAACCAATCACCTTACAGCTTTTTTGTGATGTCACTGTCTAAAGTTGCCCTTTATTTCTGGGAAGCAACTTGCGTCTTCTACAACTACTGGAGGCTGTAAAAGGAGCATTGCTTTCCCCCTCGGCACCAATTTCCCACCTGAACCAATTTCCCACC
Organism: Heterodontus francisci; assembly: GCF_036365525.1. Taxonomy (NCBI): domain Eukaryota; kingdom Metazoa; phylum Chordata; class Chondrichthyes; order Heterodontiformes; family Heterodontidae; genus Heterodontus; species Heterodontus francisci. Next base: position 97,016,919 of record NC_090385.1, read on the forward strand.
TTCGTACTCTGACTGTGTCTCACTCAGACAAAGTCCCCTCACCTTGCGCCCCTTACCCTTAGCTTGCAGAGTTCCAGTATCCAAGGTGGTGGCTGAGAATGTAAGGTCAAGTGCTAGTGTCTCCTCATCATTGTCGTTGTTGTTGCTGAGGCTGTCCAGGTAGCAGGTCTTGGATATCTGAAAGAATACAAGTGGAAGGAGAATGTGGGGTGAGGGAGGAATGTGGGGAGGAAAGCAGGAGTTCCTTGGATTACTGACTGCAGCTTCCATTTGATGCCACAGCTCAGAATAAGGGTGAAGAGGGAGTTGAGAGAGGTCATAAGGCAGTAACATACCATCATCCTGTACAGCCTCTGAGACTCCAGATGTCATGGGTTTTGTCATCGCTGGACCATGAACAGCAGCACCATCTTCTCGAGGGGTTTCACCGGACAGACCTATAAAGAACAAGAACAAAGAACAGTACAGCACAGGAACAGGCCATTCGGCCCTCCAAGCCTGCGCCGATCTTGATGCCTGCCTAAACTAAAACTTTCTGCACTTCCGGGGACCGTATACCTCTATTCCCACCCTATTCATGTATTTGTCAAGATGCCTCTTAAACGTCGCTATTGTACCTGCTTCCACCACCTCCCCTGGCAGCAAGTTCCAGGCACTCACCACCCTCTGTGTAAAGAACTTGCCTCGCACATCCCCTCTAAACTTTGCCCCTCGCACCTTTAACCTATGTCCCCTAGTAACTGAGTCTTCCACCCTGGGAAAAAGCTTCTGACTATCCACTCTGTCCATGCCGCTCATAACTTTGTAAACCTCTATCATGTCGCCCGTCCACCTCCGTCGTTCCAGTGAAAACAATCTGAGTTTATCCAACCTCTCTTCATAGCTAATGCCCTCCAGACCAGGCTTATGTAGCCCTCTCTTCTGGTTCTCCTGCAAGAGAAAGGGCAGACCCTCAGTCAGAGTGTGGCACTCTGCTTGGGTGATGTACCTGCCATGGCTGAATAGCTGGCATCTGTGGAGGCAGCGAGAGGTGGGTGTGATGCTGGCAGCATTGGAAAATGAGTGTTGATGAGGTGCAGTATGTGAATGTCAGGCATGAGGCCTCTATGCCAGGGAGTGCTGCTGGGTGAGTGATGTGTTGTGGTGCATTGAGCAATGTGAAAGATGAGTGGTGCATGGGAATGAGAAATAATGTGAGGTGAATTAATTCAACTTGACCACAAAATGAGAGGTCATTGTACTTTTTGTGGCCCGACATCCCTCGCAGTCTCCTCATAGCTTACTTTCACACCCAGCTTTCTATCATCAGCAAACTTGGATATATTACACTCGGTCTCCTCATCTAAGTTATTGATATAGATTGGAAATAGGTGCGGCCCAAACACTGAACCTAGCAGCATTATATTTATCAGCAGTGATTCCTGGGGGATTCTTCCAAGGGTACCATTGGCTATCTAGTTAGTGTGTTACTGACATTTGGAAGTCATGGAACCAGCACCAGTTATTTCAATCTGACCAAAAAAATTATTTAATTTCATGGAACTACCTACTCCCTTCCGAGAGCTTCTAGACTCGCTCATCTCCCGTACCTTGTCATCAGTTCATAGCTAATTCCACCTATCCTGCATTAACTTCACCAGACATGTGATGTTAACTTTAGTTTCCCTCCTGTTTGTCTCCTCCCTATTCCCATTTCTTTTAGAACATATCTTCTTGATCTTGCATCTAACTACACCTGTGTAGTTTAGGTTCCCCGAGTTTTTTTTATTTATTAATTTCACGGGATGTAGGCATCGCTGGCAAGGACAGCATTCGTTACCCATCCCTAATTGCCCTTGGCAACTGAATTCAGAGGGAAGTTAAGAGTCAACCACATTGCTGTGAGTCTGGAGTCAAGTGTAATCCAGACCAGGTAAGGATGGTAGATTTCCTTCCCTGAAGGACATTTGTGAACCAGATGGGTTTTTATGACAAAATTTAAAAAAACAGCTATTGTGGTGGGATTTAAACCCACGTTCTCACAGTATTAGTTTAGGTATCTGAATTACTAGCCCAGTGACATTACCACTACGCCACCACCTACCCTTGTATCTATTTGCATGTGCATTTTAACTGCTGCTCCAGATATGAGCCCATCACTTCTATTTCCCCTTTTTTCAATCCCTTTTTTTCTTCTTTTCTCTGCCACTGGATCAGCCCTCACCCCGCAACCGCCCCCCCCACCTCCCCCCCCCCCTCCACCTTCTGCATGTGCCTCCAGAATGTCCATTCACTTGTGAATAAGACCGTTGCTATCCATGAGATTATTGTAGATGATTGCATCAACTTCATGGCCTTGAGGAGACCTGGCTGAGGGGTGATGATACCTTTCTTCATAATGAAGCTCTCCGACCTGGCAATACTTTTCATCACTTGTCCCGCTCAAACCACCACAATGGTGGTGAAGCCATATCTCAAACTCTCGCTTTGGTCTGTCCCCTTACTCCTCTGGTAACGTCGCCTCCTTTCAGCATCTCACTTTGTTCCACCCCTCTTACCACTCATTTAAATTATTTTATTCTCTATTGTCCACCCAAATATCAACACTAAGATTCCCGCTGGGATAACTTCACTGCTTCCTCCCTCAACCTCTACACCGAGCAACTTCTCTTCCTCGGTGATTTTGACCTCCATCTCAATTCATCATGCTCACTCTCCCCTAAGATCATAGCTCTCCTATTCTCCCTTAACTTCTCTCTCTGTATAAACTCCTCTTCACATTTTCATGATAACCGCCTCTCCTTGCTATGTCATGCGGCCTCACTATTCATGTCAATAACAGATAAGGCCATCCCCGATTACTTCTATGTATCACTCTCCACCCACATCCCCCTCCCCACTCCCAACACTGCTTGTTTTTGTATCTGTCCCTGAAAAAAACTCTTACACAATCACCTACACCTGTGATTTCAAATTCCCAACAGTCTTGCCTTTGGACCTCCATTCACCGCCAAACTTAGGACCAGAAGGAAATCATTTGGCCCCTTGAGCCTGTTCTGCCATTCAATTGATCTGTGACCTAACTCCACATACCCACCTTTGCCTCAGATCCCTTCATACCTTTGGATAACAAAGGTCTATCAATCTCAGATTTACAATTTACAATTGATCTAGCATCAATTATCATTTGTGGAAGAGACTTCCAAACTCCTACCATCCTTTGTGTGTACAGGTTCCTCTTAATTTTATTTCTGCAAGTTCTGAATCTAATTTTTAGACTAGGCCCCCTAATCTTAGACTCCCCAACCAACAGAAATAATTTCTCTATATCCATGCTATCGGTGCCCCTTAATATTTTGAAAACGTCAATCAAATCATGCCTTAACCTTCTTATTTTCGGGCAGTACAACTCTAGTTTGTGTACTCTATCCTCGTAATTTAACCATTGGAGTCCACCTATCAGTGTGGTAAACTTGCACAGCACGCCTTCCAGGGCCAATACTTCCCCCCTAAGGTATTGTGCCAGAACTACTCACAGTACTCCACTGCAGTCCGGCTTTATATTTCTTGCGAGTTTATCCTCAATCTATTTTCTCCCTCTTTATCAATTCCTTGGTCATCCATTGCTGATTTCTATAACCTTGACAATCTTCAGGCTTACTGCTCCTTTTGGAAACTTTGTAAGCTAGTTTTAATCTACTATTATCCTTAGCTTCTTTAATTGGCCATTGTTGGTCGCCAATACTGGCCTACCATAGTATCTTTTAATCTAATTTTCCAATCAATCTGAGCCAATTCTCTCTTCAGACCTATGTAATTGGCATTGTTTACATTTAAAATGTTAGTTTCGTTCTTAACCACATCAGTCTCAAACTCAATTTGCATTTTTATCATAGTATGATCACTCTTCCCTAACAATCGTTTACTATAAGGCAACTAAATAACCTAGTTTCATTACAAGACACTAGATCTATAATAGCCCATTCCTTAGTTGGTTCCTTAAAATATTGTTCTGGAAAAATGTCAGGAGTGAGATGTGGGGCTGGGTGAGTGAGATGTGGGACTGGGTGAGTGGGATGTGGGGCTGGGTGAGTGGGATATGGAGCTGGGTGAGTGGGATGTGGAGCTGGGTGAGTGGGATGTGGGGCTGGGTGAGTGGGATGTGGGGCTGGGTGAGTGGGATGTGGGGCTGGGTGAGTGGGATGTGGGGCTGGGTGAGTGGGATGTGGGGCTGGGTGAGTGGGATGTGGAGCTGGGTGAGTGGGATGTGGGGCTGGGTGAGTGGGATGTGGAGCTGGGTGAGTGGGATGTTGGAGTGGTTTAGTTGTATGTTGGACTGGGTGAGTTATAGGGTAAGAGGCAAAAGCTTAATGTTTCTAAATGGCCCATTCTTATCTTTGACTTTTTCTCATATTATCTGACTCATCCCAGAAGGACATAACTGACTTGAAATGCCAGAGAACGCAGATATATATTATATTTAAATCAGTATCAGTTGGTGCAGGTTAGATTCCATTAGACTCTGACAGTCAGTGCAAAGAGGATGCAGTTTGGTATCAAATCGAGCGCAGTTTTCCTTTTAAAATGTAAATTGGAAAACGGTGAAAGAAAGTGAACCAGTCTGTGTTTGTATTTACAGTGAGGTGTGAGGGTGTACAGGCACGGCAGGAATGTCACCATATTTAACATTAAACGGTCTACTGTAAAGTTAAGTGTGGGAAGCAATTTGCATTTGCAGCATGACTGCATGCAGAGCCCTGAGAGGCTGCTGCCTCTGAACCATTGTTTAGAATTAAAGAATTAAACAGAGGGGGCGGCAAAGCAAAATAAATTAAAAATACCAATCACAAAGAACCACAGAGACAGATTTCCAGCTGTGAATTATTAAATTCATGTTAAAAAAAATGCAGAGGAATGTAGATGATGTCTTCTGGAGCAGAAAATATTTATTAAATTCAGCATCTACAAATTCCAACATCTTTTATTCATTCTCGGGATGTAGGTGTTGATGTACCCCATCCCCAGTTGCCCTTGAGGAGGTGATGGTGAATTTTCTCCTTCAACAGCTACAGGCAGCACTTTGATACAAAATGAGTGGATTGCGAGGCCACTTAGGAGAGCAGCAAAAGCTAACCACATTGGTGTGGGACTAGCTTCATATATAAACGGCACTGTGTAAAAACAGTTCCCTAAATGACGTCAGTGAACCCGTTCAACTTTCTCAACAATGCAACAGCTTCATGGTCATTTTTACTAATATCAGTTTTTTGAAAACTGAATTCAAGTTCTCAAAATGCTGTAGTGAAATTTGACCTCACGTAATGCTGGATTATTAGTTCATGGCTCTGGATTACAAGTCAACTAATATAAACACGACCCTACCTCAACCAAAGCAAAGTTAGCTCCATTGTAAATATACAACTGTGCACCAACTCATACAAGCTTGGCTTGGCTCAGTGATTATTGCTTATTGGTTTTGGGCTGAGCTTTCTACGTGTGGACGAGATGTTTTTATATCCATCAGTCCATCTCAATAGACCTTATCTGAGATGTCCTCATCTAGGAAATCTCCTTTATAGATATGAGCAATAAAATTGTAGCAAAATTGGTAATTTTGCTCAATGAAGACGAGGATGTCATGAGGAGGAAATGAAAGACATCATATTGGGAGAACTACTCGTAGGTTCAGGTTCAGCATATCTGTGATACTGAGTAGCGCTGTACCTAAGCTGGGAGTACCTGGTTGGACAACGTAGAGGGAGCTTTTCTCTGTATCTAACCCCGTGCTATCCTGGCCCTTGGAGTGTTTGATGGGACAATGAAGATGGAGTTTTACTCTGTACCTAACCTGTGCTGTACCTGCCTTGAGAGCATTTGATGGGACAGTGTAGAGGGAGTTTTACTTGTAATTAACTCATGATGTAGCTGTCCTGAGAGTATCTAATGGAACGTTTCAGTTTTGTGTATTAAGGAGAAGGGATTGTACGCCATCTCGTGTTAATGTCAAATTCCTGTGGGACTGTACCTCACCTCATGTTAATGCCCAGTCCCAGTGGGACTGTACCCCATCTTGTGTTAATGCCCAGTCCCAGTGGGACTGTACCCCATCTTGTGTTAACGCCCAGTCCCAGTGGGACTGTACCCCACCTCATGTTAATGCCCAGTCCCAGTGGGACTGTACCCCACCTCATGTTAATGCCCAGTCCCAGTGGGACTGTACCCCACCTCATGTTAATGCCCAGTCCCAGTGGGACTGTACCCCATCTCATGTTAATGCCCAGTCCCAGTGGGACTGTACCCCATCTCATGTTAATGCCCAGTCCCAGTGGGACCGTGCTCCATCTTGTGTTAATGCCCAGTCCCAGTGGGACTGTACCCCACCTCATGTTAACGCCCAGTCCCAGTGGGACTGTACCCCACCTCATGTTAATGCCCAGTCCCAGTGGGACTGTACCCCATCTCGTGTTAATGCCCAGTCCCAGTGGGACTGTACCCCACCTCATGTTAATGCCCAGTCCCAGTGGGACTGTACCCCACCTCATGTTAATGCCCAGTCCCAGTGGGACTGTACCCCACCTCATGTTAATGCCCAGTCCCAGTGGGACTGTACCCCATCTCGTGTTAATGCCCAGTCCCAGTGGGACTGTACCCCATCTCGTGTTAATGCCCAGTCCCAGTGGGACTGTACCCCATCTCGTGTTAATGCCCAGTCCCAGTGGGACTGTACCCCACCTCATGTTAATGCCCAGTCCCAGTGGGACTGTACCCCACCTCATGTTAATGCCCAGTCCCAGTGGGACTGTACCCCACCTCATGTTAATGCCCAGTCCCAGTGGGACTGTACCCCATCTCGTGTTAATGCCCAGTCCCAGTGGGACTGTACCCCACCTCATGTTAACGCCCAGTCCCAGTGGGACTGTACCCCACCTCATGTTAATGCCCAGTCCCAGTGGGACTGTACCCCACCTCATGTTAATGCCCAGTCCCAGTGGGACTGTACCCCACCTCATGTTAATGCCCAGTCCCACTGGGACTGTACCCCATCTCATGTTAATGCCCAGTCCCAGTGGGACTGTACCCCACCTCATGTTAATGCCCAGTCCCAGTGGGACTGTACCCCACCTCATGTTAATGCCCAGTCCCAGTGGGACTGTACCCCACCTCATGTTAATGCCCAGTCCCAGTGGGACTGTACCCCATCTCATGTTAATGCCCAGTCCCAGTGGGACTGTACCCCACCTCATGTTAATGCCCAGTCCCAGTGGGACTGTACCCCATCTCGTGTTAATGCCCAGTCCCAGTGGGACTGTACCCCACCTCATGTTAATGCCCAGTCCCAGTGGGACCGTGCTCCATCTTGTGTTAATGCCCAGTCCCAGTGGGACTGTACCCCACCTCATGTTAATGCCCAGTCCCAGTGGGACTGTACCCCACCTCATGTTAATGCCCAGTCCCAGTGGGACTGTACCCCATCTCATGTTAATGCCCAGTCCCAGTGGGACTGTACCCCACCTCATGTTAATGCCCAGTCCCAGTGGGACTGTACCCCATCTCGTGTTAATGCCCAGTCCCAGTGGGACTGTACCCCACCTCATGTTAATGCCCAGTCCCAGTGGGACCGTGCTCCATCTTGTGTTAATGCCCAGTCCCAGTGGGACTGTACCCCACCTCATGTTAATGCCCAGTCCCAGTGGGACTGTACCCCACCTCATGTTAATGCCCAGTCCCAGTGGGACTGTACCCCACCTCATGTTAATGCCCAGTCCCAGTGGGACTGTACCCCACCTCATGTTAATGCCCAGTCCCAGTGGGACTGTACCCCACCTCATGTTAATGCCCAGTCCCAGTGGGACTGTACCCCATCTCATGTTAATGCCCAGTCCCAGTGGGACTGTACCCCACCTCATGTTAATGCCCAGTCCCAGTGGGACTGTACCCCATCTCGTGTTAATGCCCAGTCCCAGTGGGACTGTACCCCACCTCATGTTAATGCCCAGTCCCAGTGGGACCGTGCTCCATCTTGTGTTAATGCCCAGTCCCAGTGGGACTGTACCCCACCTCATGTTAACGCCCAGTCCCAGTGGGACTGTACCCCACCTCATGTTAATGCCCAGTCCCAGTGGGACTGTACCCCACCTCATGTTAATGCCCAGTCCCAGTGGGACTGTACCCCACCTCATGTTAATGCCCAGTCCCAGTGGGACTGTACCCCACCTCATGTTAATGCCCAGTCCCAGTGGGACTGTACCCCACCTCATGTTAATGCCCAGTCCCAGTGGGACTGTACCCCATCTCATGTTAATGCCCAGTCCCAGTGGGACTGTACCCCACCTCATGTTAATGCCCAGTCCCAGTGGGACTGTACCCCATCTTGTGTTAATGCCCAGTCCCAGTGGGACTGTACCCCACCTCATGTTAATGCCCAGTCCCAGTGGGACTGTACCCCATCTCGTGTTAATGCCCAGTCCCAGTGGGACTGTACCCCACCTCATGTTAATGCCCAGTCCCAGTGGGACTGTACCCCACCTCATGTTAATGCCCAGTCCCAGTGGGACCGTGCTCCATCTTGTGTTAATGCCCAGTCCCAGTGGGACTGTACCCCACCTCATGTTAATGCCCAGTCCCAGTGGGACCGTGCTCCATCTTGTGTTAATGCCCAGTCCCAGTGGGACTGTACCCCACCTCATGTTAACGCCCAGTCCCAGTGGGACTGTACCCCACCTCATGTTAATGCCCAGTCCCAGTGGGACTGTACCCCACCTCATGTTAATGCCCAGTCCCAGTGGGACCGTGCTCCATCTTGTGTTAATGCCCAGTCCCAGTGGGACTGTACCCCACCTCATGTTAATGCCCAGTCCCAGTGGGACCGTGCTCCATCTTGTGTTAATGCCCAGTCCCAGTGGGACTGTACCCCACCTCATGTTAATGCCCAGTCCCAGTGGGACTGTACCCCATCTCGTGTTGATGCCCAGTCCCAGTGGGACTGTACCCCACCTCATGTTAATGCCCAGTCCCAGTGGGACTGTACCCCACCTCATGTTAACGCCCAGTCCCTGTGGGACTGTACCCCATCTTGTGTTAACGCCCAGTCCCAGTGGGACTGTACCCCACCTCATGTTAACGCCCAGTCCCTGTGGGACTGTACCCCATCTTGTGTTAATGCCCAGTCCCAGTGGGACTGTACCCCATCTCATGTTAACGCCCAGTCCCAGTGGGACTGTACCCCATCTTGTGTTAACGCCCAGTCCCAGTGGGACTGTACCCCACCTCATGTTAATGCCCAGTCCCAGTGGGACTGTACCCCACCTCATGTTAATGCCCAGTCCCAGTGGGACTGTACCCCATCTCGTGTTGATGCCCAGTCCCAGTGGGACTGTACCCCACCTCATGTTAACGCCCAGTCCCAGTGGGACTGTACCCCACCTCATGTTAATGCCCAGTCCCAGTGGGACTGTACCCCACCTCATGTTAATGCCCAGTCCCAGTGGGACTGTACCCCACCTCATGTTAATGCCCAGTCCCAGTGGGACTGTACCCCATCTCATGTTAATGCCCAGTCCCAGTGGGACTGTACCCCACCTCATGTTAATGCCCAGTCCCAGTGGGACTGTACCCCATCTCATGTTAATGCCCAGTCCCAGTGGGACTGTACCCCATCTCATGTTAATGCCCAGTCCCAGTGGGACTGTACCCCATCTCGTGTTAATGCCCAGTCCCAGTGGGACTGTACCCCACCTCATGTTAATGCCCAGTCCCAGTGGGACTGTACCCCATCTCATGTTAATGCCCAGTCCCAGTGGGACTGTACCCCATCTCGTGTTAATGCCCAGTCCCAGTGGGACTGTACCCCACCTCATGTTAATGCCCAGTCCCAGTGGGACTGTACCCCACCTCATGTTAATGCCCAGTCCCAGTGGGACCGTGCTCCATCTTGTGTTAATGCCCAGTCCCAGTGGGACTGTACCCCACCTCATGTTAATGCCCAGTCCCAGTGGGACCGTGCTCCATCTTGTGTTAATGCCCAGTCCCAGTGGGACTGTACCCCACCTCATGTTAACGCCCAGTCCCAGTGGGACTGTACCCCACCTCATGTTAATGCCCAGTCCCAGTGGGACTGTACCCCACCTCATGTTAATGCCCAGTCCCAGTGGGACTGTACCCCATCTCATGTTAATGCCCAGTCCCAGTGGGACCGTGCTCCATCTTGTGTTAATGCCCAGTCCCAGTGGGACTGTACCCCACCTCATGTTAATGCCCAGTCCCAGTGGGACCGTGCTCCATCTTGTGTTAATGCCCAGTCCCAGTGGGACTGTACCCCACCTCATGTTAATGCCCAGTCCCAGTGGGACCGTGCTCCATCTTGTGTTAATGCCCAGTCCCAGTGGGACTGTACCCCACCTCATGTTAATGCCCAGTCCCAGTGGGACTGTACCCCACCTCATGTTAATGCCCAGTCCCAGTGGGACTGTACCCCATCTCGTGTTGATGCCCAGTCCCAGTGGGACTGTACCCCACCTCATGTTAATGCCCAGTCCCAGTGGGACTGTACCCCACCTCATGTTAACGCCCAGTCCCTGTGGGACTGTACCCCATCTTGTGTTAACGCCCAGTCCCAGTGGGACTGTACCCCACCTCATGTTAACGCCCAGTCCCTGTGGGACTGTACCCCATCTTGTGTTAATGCCCAGTCCCAGTGGGACTGTACCCCATCTCATGTTAACGCCCAGTCCCAGTGGGACTGTACCCCATCTTGTGTTAACGCCCAGTCCCAGTGGGACTGTACCCCACCTCATGTTAATGCCCAGTCCCAGTGGGACTGTACCCCACCTCATGTTAATGCCCAGTCCCAGTGGGACTGTACCCCATCTCGTGTTGATGCCCAGTCCCAGTGGGACTGTACCCCACCTCATGTTAATGCCCAGTCCCAGTGGGACTGTACCCCACCTCATGTTAACGCCCAGTCCCAGTGGGACTGTACCCCATCTCATGTTACTGCCCAGTCCCAGTGGGACTGTACCCCACCTCATGTTAATGCCCAGTCCCAGTGGGACTGTACCCCATCTCGTGTTGATGCCCAGTCCCAGTGGGACTGTACCCCACCTCATGTTAATGCCCAGTCCCAGTGGGACTGTACCCCACCTCATGTTAATGCCCAGTCCCAGTGGGACTGTACCCCACCTCATGTTACTGCCCAGTCCCACAGAGACTGTACACAGCACGTGTCAATACACAGTCCCAGTTGCTCAGCGTATTATGTAAAGGAAAATCAAGGGCTACTGCAGGCTTTCAGGCAGCAACACAACAGTGGGAATTCCTTCAAATGACTATGGGGGTGGAGACTATGGGAACAAGGCGGGAGAGCTGGGAATCAACTCACACCTTACAGCAGTTTTGTTCCTAGCAACCAGCCAACCTTCTGTCATTGCTATAACAACCAGTTTCCAATTTATTCCTGAACTCCCAGCTCATGACTTACAAGAGCAACAGGAGAACAAGAATTAGATATGGAGAACCATAATAAGGAAACTGGTGTCATGGAGTTATTAGAGAACAAAAGGAGACCATTAGGCCCATCGGGTCTATGCCGACTCACTGTAGACCCACTCCCCTGCTCTATTCGCTTAGCCCTGCAAGATTATTTCTCTCAAGTGCCCATCCAATTTCCTTTTGAAATCATTGATCATTTCCACTTCCATCAACCTCGCAGGCAGCGAGTTCCAGGTCATTCCCACTCGCTGCATAAAACAGTTCTTCCTCATGTCCCCCCTGCATCTCTTGCCCAAAACCTTCAATCTGTGTCCCAGTCCTTGTGACATCAGTTAATGGGAACAATTTGTCCTTGTCTATCTAATCTAACTCTGTCATAATCTTGTACACTTCGATCAGATCTCCCCTCAAACTCCAATGAGAATAACCCCAGCTTCTCCAACCTAACCTTGGAGCTAAATCTCCTCATCGCTGGAACCATTCTGGTAAATCTCCTCTGTACCCTCTCCTTCCAAACTGTATGCAATACTCTAGTCATGGCCTAACCAAGTTCAGCATAACTTCCTGCTTTTGTACTCAATGCCTCTATTTATGAAGTCCAAGATCCCATATGCTTTTGCTAACTACTTTCTCAATATGTCCTGCCACTTTCAAAGATCTATGCACATGAACCTCCAGGTCCCTCTGTCCCTGAACACTCTTTACAACTTTACCATTACGTCTATAGGTCTTTCCTCATCCCTTCTGCCAAAATGCATTGCCTCACACTTCTCCGTATTAAATTCCATCTGCCACTTGTTTGCCCATTCTACTAGCCTATATGTATCCTGCTGCAGTCGATTGGTATCATCCTCCCTGTTTGTCACACCTGCAAGTTTGGTAACATCAGCAAATTTTTAAATTTTACTCTGTATTTCAATATCCATGTCATTTACACATCTCAAGAAAGCAGTGGTCCTAGCACTGACCACAGCAGAACATCACCGTCAACCATCCTCCAGTCTGAAAAACATTTACCGTGATCAGTGTTTTTTGTCCTGAAGCCAATTTTTTATCCAAGCTGACACTGACCTTCCTATTCCATGAGCCTCAACTTTTGTTAACCAGAGATGAGAAAGTTAAACCCAAGAGACTTCACTGATTTTGCCTGTTGGCTGAATTTACCGATTTGACACAAGTAAATACCCAACTCTCTGTTACCTCCCCACTGCACATTCTTACTGCACACACCAAGGAAAGAACATTTTCAAGTGGTTTGACAATAAACAGCATCACAGGTGACTCTTACCCTGTAGTCACCTATACATACTTACACATGTACTAGTTAGAGGGAACAGATGATCATTTAATCAATCAACACTAGTTGCTCCATAGCCTATGTACACTCTTCCCTATCATAGACTCAACCCACCCATTTAATCTTCTTCTACGGCCCATGTACCCTTTCCTTATCATGGACTCAACCCACCCATTTAATCTCCTGAAGGATGTTGTATATAAATGCTCCCTGATTGTCAAAGAAAATCAACCGAAGCCCCAGAACATGTATTAAGGCTAATAATCTGTTAGCACCAGTTGCTTTCTATGACAACAGGCCTGTGTTGCAGTTGGCTGAGAGAAGTACAGAAATGGCAATAAAGTTAGAGAAAGAACTCCTGTGACTGTTATGTGTGGGATCAGAGAATAAAGATTTCATTATGTGATGGGAATGTAAGGGGAAGTGTTCATTTGCAATAAATCAATCAATAAATCAAAGTCCGAGTAACAGAGCGAGTTTTCTTCTGCAGCTTGGTAAAGTTCAGATGGTGGGAGATTACACAAACTCGGGTTGTATTTCCTGGAATTTAGAAGTTTAAGTGGTGATTTGATGGAAGTTTTCATGATATTAAGGGGAACAGATAGGGTAGACAGACAGAAACGATTTCCCCTGGTTGAGGAGTCCAGGACTCTCGGGAATAGTCTAAAAATTAGAGCCAGACCTTTCACGAGTGAAATTAAGAAACACTTCTACACACAAAGGATGGTAGAAGTTTGGAACTTTCTTCTGCAACGGGCAATTGAAGGTAGATCAATTGTAAATTTTAAAACTGAGATTGTTAGATTTATGCTACATAACGTTATGTGAGACCACAGATTAGGCATGAACTCATTGAATGGCAGAACAACCTGAGGGTAGAAATGGCCTACTCCTGCTCCTATGATCCCAGGTCCTTTGAACTGCTCAGAATGCAGGGTGATCACGATGGGCCAAAGGGCCTGTTGCTGTGCTGTATAACTCTATGACTGGATCTCAACAGTCACCTATATTTCCAGCACTCAGGATAGTGAGGCAACCATTACATCATTTCTCTCTCCAAAACTTAGAGGGCAGAATTTCATCAGCCTGTCCTGGTGGTGACACCAGAAGGAGGTGCCAACGCACATGCCATGTGCTCCCCGCAGCCGATCGTGAGCACGTGGCGGCCAGCCAATTAACATATCCGAGGCATGAAGCCCGGCCTATTGGAGGATGGGAGCAGGCGATGAGACATTGATGGCAGCGTCAGCTGCTGAGAACGAAGGTACCAGTGCCATTGTTGAAGCACTGCCAGCGCTGCTTCTACTGTAGCCTTTCACTGATGCAGTGAACCTGGAATGCTGCTGGACCGTCCATTGCTGCGATAACTCCTGGACCTCAGCCCCGGCCCTGCTCTGCTGCTATTGGTTCTGCCGTTTCAGCGGGATCTCTCTCTGCTGCAACTGGAGCCGCTAGACCCCCTCTACTATTACTGCAGGTGCTGGATCTCTCTAACACTACTGCAGTTGGACCCCCCTCTACTACTACTGCTGCTGGACACCCCTCTGCTATTGCAAGTACTGCTAGACCCCCCTCTACTACTATTACTGCTGCTGGACACCCCTCTACTACGCTTCAGCTGGACACCCCTCTACGACTACTACTGCTGGAAACACCTCTGCTACTATTAAAGCTGCTGGACACCCCTCTGCTACTATTACTGCCGCTGGACACCCCACCACTACTCTTACTGCTGCTGGACACCCCTCTGCTACTATTACTGCCGCTGGACACCCCTCTACTACTATTACAGCTGCTGGACACCCCTCTACTACTATTACTGCCGCTGGACACCCCTCTGCTACTACTGCCGCTGGACACCCCTCTACTACTATTACAGCTGCTGGACACCCCTCTACTACTATTACTGCCGCTGGACACCCCTCTGCTACTATTACAGCTGCTGGACACCCCTCTACTACTATTACTACTGCTGGACACCCCTCTACTACTATTACTGCCGCTGGACACCCCTCTGCTACTACTGCTGCTGCTGGACACCCCTCTACTACTATTACTGCCGCTGGACACCCCTCTGCTGCTACTGCTGCTGCTGGACACCCCTCTACTACTACTACTTCTGCTGGACACCCCTCTGCTACTACTACTGCCGCTGGACACCCCTCTGCTACTACTACTGCTGCTGGACACCCCTCTGCTGCTACTGCTGCTGCTGGACACCCCTCTACTACTATTACTGCCGCTGGACACCCCTCTGCTACTATTACTGCTGCTGGACACCCCTCTACTACTATTACTGCCGCTGGACACCCCTCTGCTACTATTACTGCTGCTGGACACCCCTCTACTACTACTACTTCTGCTGGACACCCCTCTGCTACTACTACTGCCGCTGGACACCCCTCTGCTGCTACTGCTGCTGCTGGACACCCCTCTACTACTATTACTGCCGCTGGACACCCCTCTGCTACTATTACTGCTGCTGGACACCCCTCTACTACTATTACTGCCGCTGGACACCCCTCTGCTACTATTACTGCTGCTGGACACCCCTCTACTACTACTACTGCTGCTGGACACCCCTCTGCTGCTACTGCTGCTGCTGGACACCCCTCTACTACTATTACTGCCGCTGGACACCCCTCTGCTACTATTACTGCTGCTGGACACCCCTCTACTACTATTACTGCCGCTGGACACCCCTCTGCTACTATTACTGCTGCTGGACACCCCTCTACTACTACTACTTCTGCTGGACACCCCTCTGCTACTACTACTGCCGCTGGACACCCCTCTGCTACTACTACTGCCGCTGGACACCCCTCTGCTACTACTACTGCTGCTGGACACCCCTCTACTACTACTACTGCTGCTGGACACCCCTCTACTACTATTACTGCCGCTGGACACCCCTCTGCTACTACTACTGCTGCTGGACACCCCTCTGCTACTACTACTGCTGCTGGACACCCCTCTACTACTATTACTGCCGCTGGACACCCCTCTGCTACTACTACTGCTGCTGGACACCCCTCTGCTACTACTACTGCCGCTGGACACCCCTCTACTACTATTAGTGCCGCTGGACACCCCTCTGCTACTATTACTGCCGCTGGACACCCCTCTGCTACTATTACTGCCGCTGGACGACCCTCTGCTACTATTACTGCTGCTGGAAACCCATCTGCTACTATTACTGCTGCTGGACACCCCTTTACTACGACTGCTGCTGCTGGACACCCCTCTGATGCTACTGCTGCTGCTGGACACCCCTCTGATGCTACTGCTGCTGCTGGACAGCCCTCTACTACTATTACTGCCGCTGGACACCCCTCTGCTACTACTACTGCTGCTGGACACCCCTCTGATGCTACTGCTGCTGCTGGACAGCCCTCTACTACTATTACTGCTGCTGGACACCCCTCTGCTGCTACTGCTGCTGCTGGACAGCCCTCTGCTACTACTACTGCTGCTGGACACCCCTCTGCTGCTACTGCTGCTGCTGGACACCCCTCTGCTGCTACTGCTGCTGCTGGACACCCCTCTGCTACTACTGCTGCTGCTGGACACCCCTCTGCTACTACTACTGCTGCTGGACACCCCTCTGCTGCTACTGCTGCTGCTGGACACCCCTCTGCTACTACTGCTGCTGCTGGACACCCCTCTACTACTACTACTTCTGCTGGACACCCCTCTGCTACTACTGCTGCTGGAAACCCATCTGCTACTATTACTGCTGATGGACACCCCTCTACTACTACTGCTGCTGGAAACCCATCTACTACTATTACTTCTGCTGGACACCCCTCTGCTACTACTGCTGCTGGCCACCCCTCTGCTACTATTACTGCTTCTGGACACCCCTCTATTCCTATTACTGCTGCTGTAAACCCCTCTACGACTACTGCTGCTGGACACCCCTCTACTACTACTTCTGCTGGACACCCCTCTACTACTATTACTGCTTCTGGACACCCCTCTATTCCTATTACTGCTGCTGTAAACCCCTCTACGACTACTGCTGCTGGACACCCCTCTACTACTACTTCTGCTGGACACCCCTCTACTACTATTACTGCTGCTGGACACCCCTCTACTACTACTTCTGCTGGACACCCCTCTGCTACTATTACTGCTGCTGGACACCCCTCTGCTACTATTACTGCTGCTGGACAACCCTCTGCTACTACTGCTGCTGCTGGACACCCCTCTACTACTACTTCTGCTGGACACCCCTCTGCTACTATTACTGCTGCTGTACACCCCTCTACTACGACTGCTGCTGGACACCCCTAGACTACTCTTCTGCTGGACACCCCTCTATTACTCTTCTGCTGGACACCCCTCTGCTACTATTAATGCTGCTGGACACTCCTCTACTACTATTACTGCTGCTGGACACCCCTCTGCTACTACTGCTGCTGGACACCCCTCTACTACTATTACTGCTGCTGGACACCCCTCTACTACGATTACTGCTGCTGGACACCCCTCTACTACGATTACTGCTGCTGGACACCCCTCTACTACGATTACTGCTGCTGGAAACCCCTCTGCTATTAATACTGCTGCTGGACACCCCTCTACAACTATTACTGCTGCTGGACACTCCTCTGCTACGACTGCTGCTGCTGGACACCCCTCTACTACCACTGCTGCTGGACACCCCTCTACTACTACTGCTGCTGGACACCCCTCTGCTGCTGTTACTGCTGCTGGACACCCCTCTGCTACTACTTCTGCTGGACACCCCTCTACTACTACTGCTGCTGGACACCCCTCGACTACTCTTCTGCTGGAAACCCCTCTGCTACTATTAATGCTGCTGGGCACCCCTCTACGACTACTGCTGCTGGACACCCCTCTAATACTATTAATGCTGCTGGACATCCCTCTACTACTACTGCTGCTGGGCACCCCTCTGCTGCTGTTACTGCTGCTGGACACCCCTCTGCTACTACTTCTGCTGGACACCCCTCTACTACTACTGCTGCTGGACACCCCTCGACTACTCTTCTGCTGGAAACCCCTCTGCTACTATTACTGCTGCTGGACACCCCTCTACTACTATTAATGCGGCTGGACACCCCTCTACTACTACTGCTGCTGGACATCCCTCTACTACTACTGCTGCTGGGCACCCCTCTGCTACTATTAATGCTGCTGGACACCCCTCTACTACTACTGCTGCTGGACATCCCTCTACTACTACTGCTGCTGGGCACCCCTCTGCTACTATTACTGCTGCTGGACACCCCTCTACTACTATTAATGCGGCTGGACACCCCTCTACTACTACTGCTGCTGGACATCCCTCTACTACTACTGCTGCTGGACACCCCTCTGCTACTATTACTGCTGCTGGACAACCCTCTGCTACTATTACTGCTGCTGGGCACCCCTCTACTACTATTACTACTGCTGGAAACGCCTCTGCTCCTATTAATGCTGCTGGACACCCCTCTGCTACTATTACTGCTGCTGGACACCCCTCTGCTACTATTACTACTGCTGGAAACGCCTCTGCTACTATTACTGCTGCTGGACACCCCTCTGCTACTATTACTACTGCTGGAAACGCCTCTGCTCCTATTAATGCTGCTGGACACCCCTCTGCTACTATTACTGCTGCTGGACACCCCTCTGCTACTATTACTACTGCGGGAAACGCCTCTGCTCCTATTAATGCTGCTGGACACCCCTCTACTACTGCTGCTGCTGGACACCCTCCGACTACTATTACTGCTGCTGGACACCCCTCTACAACTATTACTGCTGCTGGACACCCCTCTGCTACTATTACTGCTGCTGGGCACCCCTCTGCTACTATTACTGCTGCTGGACACCCCTCTGCTACTATTACTACTGCTGGACACCCCTCTGCTACTACTGCTGCTGGACACCCCTCGACTACTATTACTGCTGCTGGACACCCCTCTGCTACTACTGCTGCTGGACACCCCTCGACTACTATTACTGCCGCTGGACACCCCTCTGCTACTACTACTGCTGCTGGACACCCCTCTACTACTATTACAGCTGCTGGACACCCCTCTACTACTATTACTGCCGCTGGACACCCCTCTGCTACTATTACTGCCGCTGGACAACCCTCTGCTACTACTGCTGCTGCTGGACACCCCTCTACTACTATTACTGCCGCTGGACACCCCTCTGCTACTACTACTGCTGCTGGACACCCCTCTACTACTATTACTGCCGCTGGACACCCCTCTGCTACTATTACTGCTGCTGGACACCCCTCTGCTACTATTACAGCTGCTGGACACCCCTCTACTACTATTACTGCCGCTGGACACCCCTCTGCTACTATTACTGCCGCTGGACACCCCTCTGCTACTACGACTGCTGCTGGACACCCCTCTGCTGCTACTGCTGCTGCTGGACAGCCCTCTGCTACTACTACTGCTGCTGGACACCCCTCTGCTGCTACTGCTGCTGCTGGACAGCCCTCTACTACTCTTACTGCTGCTGGACACCCCTCTGCTACTACTGCTGCTGCTGGACACCCCTCTACTACTATTACTTCTGCTGGACACCCCTCTGCTACTACTGCTGCTGGAAACCCATCTGCTACTATTACTGCTGATGGACACCCCTCTACTACTACTGCTGCTGGAAACCCATCTACTACTATTACTGCTGCTGGACACCCCTTTACTACTACTGCTGCTGCTGGACACCCCTCTGCTACTACTGCTGCTGCTGGACACCCCTCTACTACTATTACTGCTTCTGGACACCCCTCTATTCCTATTACTGCTGCTGTAAACCCCTCTACGACTACTGCTGCTGGACACCCCTCTACTACTACTTCTGCTGGACACCCCTCTACTACTATTACTGCTGCTGGACACCCCTCTACTACTACTTCTGCTGGACACCCCTCTGCTACTATTACTGCTGCTGGACACCCCTCTGCTACTATTACTGCTGCTGGACAACCCTCTGCTACTACTGCTGCTGCTGGACACCCCTCTACTACTACTTCTGCTGGACACCCCTCTGCTACTATTACTGCTGCTGTACACCCCTCTACTACGACTGCTGCTGGACACCCCTAGACTACTCTTCTGCTGGACACCCCTCTATTACTCTTCTGCTGGACACCCCTCTGCTACTATTAATGCTGCTGGACACTCCTCTACTACTATTACTGCTGCTGGACACCCCTCTACTACGATTACTGCTGCTGGACACCCCTCTACTACGATTACTGCTGCTGGACACCCCTCTACTACTACTGCTGCTGGAAACCCCTCTGCTATTAATACTGCTGCTGGACACCCCTCTACAACTATTACTGCTGCTGGACACTCCTCTGCTACGACTGCTGCTGCTGGACACCCCTCTACTACCACTGCTGCTGGACACCCCTCTACTACTACTGCTGCTGGACACCCCTCTGCTGCTGTTACTGCTGCTGGACACCCCTCTGCTACTACTTCTGCTGGACACCCCTCTACTACTACTGCTGCTGGACACCCCTCGACTACTCTTCTGCTGGAAACCCCTCTGCTACTATTACTGCTGCTGGACACCCCTCTACTACTATTAATGCGGCTGGACACCCCTCTACTACTACTGCTGCTGGACATCCCTCTACTACTACTGCTGCTGGGCACCCCTCTGCTACTATTAATGCTGCTGGACACCCCTCTACTACTACTGCTGCTGGACACCCCTCTGCTACTATTACTGCTGCTGGACACCCCTCTACTACTATTAATGCGGCTGGACACCCCTCTACTACTACTGCTGCTGGACATCCCTCTACTACTACTGCTGCTGGACACCCCTCTGCTACTATTACTGCTGCTGGACAACCCTCTGCTACTATTACTGCTGCTGGGCACCCCTCTGCTACTATTACTGCTGCTGGACACCCCTCTGCTACTATTACTACTGCTGGAAACGCCTCTGCTCCTATTAATGCTGCTGGACACCCCTCTACTACTGCTGCTGCTGGACACCCTCCGACTACTATTACTGCTGCTGGACACCCCTTTACTGCTACTGCTGCTGCTGGACACCCCTCTACAACTATTACTGCTGCTGGACACCCCTCGACTACTATTACTGCTGCTGGACACCCCTCTGCTACTACTGCTGCTGGACACCCCTCTACTACTGCTGCTGCTGGACACCCCTCTACTACTAAGGCTGCTGGACACCACTCTACTGCTATTACTGCTGCTGGACACCCCTCTGCTACTATTACTACTGCTGGAAACGCCTCTGCTCCTATTAATGCTGCTGGACACCCCTCTACTACTGCTGCTGCTGGACACCCTCCGACTACTATTACTGCTGCTGGACACCCCTCTACTACTATTACTGCTGCTGGACACCCCTCTGCTACTACTGCTGCTGGACACCCCTCTACTACTGCTGCTGCTGGACACCCCTCTACTACTAAGGCTGCTGGACACCACTCTACTACTGCTGCTGCTGGACACCCCTCTACTACTATTACTGCTGCTGGACACCCCTTTACTACTACTGCTGCTGCTGGACACCCCTCTACTACTATTACTGCTGCTGGACACCCCTCTACTACTATTACTGCTGCTGGACACCCCTCTACTACTATTATTGCTGCTGGACACCCCTTTACTGCTACTGCTGCTGCTGGACACCCCTCTACAACTATTACTGCTGCTGGACACCCCTCGACTACTATTACTGCTGCTGGACACCCCTCTGCTACTACTGCTGCTGGACACCCCTCTACTACTACGGCTGCTGGACAACCCTCTACTACTATTACTGCTGCTGGACACCCCTTTACTACTACTGCTGCTGCTGGACACCCCTCTACTACTATTACTGCTGCTGGACACCCCTTTACTACTACTGCTGCTGCTGGACACCCCTCTACTACTATTACTGCTGCTGGACACCCCTTTACTACTACTGCTGCTGCTGGACACCCCT
The DNA here is from genome assembly GCF_036365525.1 of Heterodontus francisci. Classification (NCBI taxonomy): domain Eukaryota; kingdom Metazoa; phylum Chordata; class Chondrichthyes; order Heterodontiformes; family Heterodontidae; genus Heterodontus; species Heterodontus francisci. Next base: position 97,038,640 of record NC_090385.1, read on the forward strand.
CTACTACTATTACTGCTGCTGGACACCCCTCTACTACTATTACTGCTGCTGGACACCCCTCTACTACTATTACTGCTGCTGGACACCCCTTTACTACTACTGCAGCTGCTGGACACCCCTCTACTACTATTACTGCTGCTGGACACCCCTCTACTACTATTACTGCTGCTGGACACCCCTTTACTACTACTGCTGCTGCTGGACACCCCTCTACTACTATTACTGCTGCTGGACACCCCTCTACTACTATTACTGCTTCTGGACACCCCTCTGCTACTACTACTGCTGCTGGACACCCCTCTACTCATATTACTGCTGCTGGAGACCCCTCTACGTCTACTGCTGCTGGACACCCCTCTACAACGACTTCTGCTGGACACCCCTCTGCTGCTATTATTGCTGCTGGACACCCCTCCACTACTACTGCTGCTGGACACCCCTCTGCTACTATTAATGCTGCTGGACACCCCTCTACTACTACTGCTGCTGGACACCACTCTACTACTATTAATGCTGCTGGACACCCCTCTGCTACTACTACTGCTGGAAACCCCTCTGCTACTATTAATGCTGCTGGACACCACTCTACTACTACTGCTGCTGGACACCCCTCTACTACTATTACTGCTGCTAGACACCCCTCTGCTACTACTGCTGCTGGACACCACTCTACTACTAATAATGCTGCTGGACACCCCTCTACTACTATTACTGCTGCTGGACACCCCTCTGCTACTACTGCTGCTGGACACCCCTCTACGACTACTACTGCTGGACACCCCTCTGCGACTATTAATGCTGCTGGACAACCCTCTACGACTACTGCTGCTGGACACCCCTCTGCTACTATTACTGCTGCTGGACACCCCTCTACTACTACTGCTGCTGGACACCCCTCCACTACTATTACTGCTGCTGGACACCCCTCTACTACTATTACTGCTGCTGGGCACCCCTCTGCTACTATTACTGCTGCTGGACACCCCTCTGCTACTATTACTGCTGCTGGACACCCCTCTACTACTACTGCTGCTGGACACCCCTCTACTACTATTACTGCTGCTGGACACCCCTCTACTACTATTACTGCTGCTGGGCACCCCTCTGCTATTATTACTGCTGCTGGACACCCCTCTGCTACTATTACTGCTGCTGGACACCCCTCTACTACTATTACTGCTGCTGGGCACCCCTCTGCTACTATTACTGCTGCTAGACACCCCTCTACTACTATTACTGCTTCTGGACACCCCTCTGCTGCTACTACTGCTGCTGGAAACGCCTCTACTACTATTACTGCTGCTGGACACCCCTCTATGACTACTGCTGCTGGACACCCCTCTACTACTATTACTGCTGCTGGACACCCCTCTACTACTATTACTGCTTCTGGACACCCCTCTGCTACTAATACTGCTGCTGGAAACGCCTCCACTACTATTACTTCTGCGGGACACCCCTCTACGACTACTGCTGCTGGACACCCCTCTACTACTATTACTGCTGCTGGACACCCCTCTACTACTATTACTGCTTCTGGACACCCCTCTACGACTACTGCTGCTGGACACCCCTCTACTACTATTACTGCTGCTGGACACCCATCTACTACTATTACTGCTTCTGGACACCCCTCTGCTACTACTACTGCTGCTGGAAACGCCTCTACTACTATTACTGCTGCTGGACACCTCTCTACGACTACTGCTGCTGGACACACCTCTACTACTATTACTGCTGCTGGACACCCCTCTACTACTCTTCTGCTGGACACCCCTCTACTCCTACTGCTGCTGGACACCCCTCTACTACTACTGCTGCTGGACACCCCTCTGCTACAACAGCTGCTGCTGGACACCCCTCTACTACTCTTCTGCTGGACACCCCTCTACTCCTTCTGCTGCTGGACACCCCTCTACTACTACTACTGCTGCTGGAAAACCCTCTCCTACTCTTCTGCTGGACACCCCTCGACTACTACTGCTGCTGCTGGACACCCCTCTCCTACTACTGCTGCTGGACACCCCTCTACTACTATTACTGCTGCTGGACACCCCTCTCCTACTACTGCTGCTGGACACTCCTCTGCTGCTATTACTGCTGCTGGACACCCCTCTACTACTATTCCTGCTGCTGGACACCCCTCTACGACTATTATTGCTGCTGGACACCCCTCTACTACTATGACTGCTTCTGGACACCCCTCTGCTACTACTACTGCTGGACACCCCTCTACTACTATTACTGCTGCTGGACACCCCTCTACTACTATTACTGCTTCTGGACACCCCTCTGCTACTACTACTGCTGCTGGAAACGCCTCTACTACTATTACTGCTGCTGGACACCTCTCTACGACTACTGCTGCTGGACACACCTCTACTACTCTTCTGCTGGACACCCCTCTACTCCTACTGCTGCTGAACACCCCTCTACTACTACTGCTGCTGGACACCCCCCTGCTACAACAGCTGCTGCTGGACACCCCGCTACTACTCTTCTGCTGGACACCCCTCTACTCCTTCTGCTGCTGGACACACCTCTGCTAATACTGCTGCTGGACACCCCTCTACTACTATTACTGCTGCTGGACACCCCTCTCCTACTACTGCTGCTGGACACTCCTCTGCAACTAATACTGCTGCTGGACACTCCTCTGCAACTAATACTGCTGCTGGACACTCCTCTACTACTATTACTGCTTCTGGACACCCCTCTCCTACTACTGCTGCTGGACACTCCTCTGCTACTACTACTGCTGCTGGAAACGCCTCTACTACTATTACTGCTGCTGGACACCCCTCTACTACTATTACTGCTTCTGGACACCCCTCTGCTACTACTACTGCTGCTGGAAACGCCTCTACTACTATTACTGCTGCTGGACACCTCTCTACGACTACTGCTGCTGGACACACCTCTACTACTATTACTGCTGCTGGACACCCCTCTACTACTCTTCTGCTGGACACCCCTCTACTCCTACTGCTGCTGGACACCCCTCTACTACTACTGCTGTTGGACACCCCTCTGCTACAACAGCTGCTGCTGGACACCCCTCTACTACTCTTCTGCTGGACACCCCTCTACTCCTTCTGCTGCTGGACACACCTCTGCTAATACTGCTGCTGGACACCCCTCTACTACTATTACTGCTGCTGGACACCCCTCTCCTACTACTGCTGCTGGACACTCCTCTGCAACTAATACTGCTGCTGGACACTCCTCTGCAACTAATACTGCTGCTGGACACTCCTCTGCTACTAATACTGCTGCTGGAAACGCCTCTACTACTATTACTGCTGCGGGACACACCTCTACGACTACTGCTGCTGGACACCCCTCTACTACTATTACTGCTTCTGGACACCCCTCTGCTACTACAACTGCTGCTGGAAATGCCACTACTACTATTACTGCTTCTGGACACCCCTCTGCTACTATTACTGCTGCTAGACACCCCTCTACTACTATTACTGCTTCTGGACACCCCTCTGCTACTATTACTGCTGCTGGACACCCATCTACTACTATTACTGCTTCTGGACACCCCTCTGCTACTATTACTGCTGCTGGACACCCATCTACTACTATTACTGCTTCTGGACACCCCTCTGCTACTATTACTGCTGCTAGACACCCCTCTACTACTATTACTGCTTCTGGACACCCCTCTACTACTATTACTGCTGCTGGACACTCCTCTACGACTACTGCTGCTGGACACCCCTCTACTACTATTACTGCTGCTGGACACCCATCTACTACTATTACTGCTTCTGGACACCCCTCTGCTACTATTACTGCTGCTAGACACCCCTCTACTACTATTACTGCTTCTGGACACCCCTCTGCTGCTACTACTGCTGCTGGAAACGCCTCTACTACTATTACTGCTGCTGGACACCCCTCTACTACTATTACTGCTGCTGGACACCCATCTACTACTATTACTGCTTCTGGACACCCCTCTGCTACTATTACTGCTGCTAGACACCCCTCTACTACTATTACTGCTTCTGGACACCCCTCTGCTGCTACTACTGCTGCTGGAAACGCCTCTACTACTATTACTGCTTCTGGACACCCCTCTGCTACTATTACTGCTGCTAGACACCCCTCTACTACTATTACTGCTTCTGGACACCCCTCTGCTGCTACTACTGCTGCTGGAAACGCCTCTACTACTATTACTGCTGCTGGACACCTCTCTACGACTACTGCTGCTGGACACACCTCTACTACTATTACTGCTGCTGGACACCCCTCTACTACTCTTCTGCTGGACACCCCTCTACTCCTACTGCTGCTGGACACCCCTCTACTATTACTGCTGCTGGACACCCCTCTACGACTCTTCTGCTGGACACCCCTCTACTCCTTCTGCTGCTGGACACCCCTCTACTACTACTACTGCTGCTGGAAAACCCTCTCCTACTCTTCTGCTGGACACCCCTCTACTACTATTACTGCCGCTGCACCCCTCTACTACTATTAATGCTGCTGGACACCCCTCGACTACTACTGCTGCTGCTGGACACCCCTCTACTACTAATGCTGCTGGACACCCCTCTACTACTATTACTGCTGCTGGACACCCCTCTGCTAATACTGCTGCTGGACACCCCTCTGCTACTATTACTGCTGCTGGACACCCCTCTCCTACTACTGCTGCTGGACACACCTCTGCTAATACTGCTGCTGGACACCCCTCTACTACTATTACTGCTGCTGGACACCCCTCTCCTACTACTGCTGCTGGACACTCCTCTGCAACTAATACTGCTGCTGGACACTCCTCTGCAACTAATACTGCTGCTGGACACTCCTCTGCTGCTATTACTGCTGCTGGACACCCCTCTACTACTATTCCTGCTGCTGGACACCCCTCTACGACTATTTTTGCTGCTGGACACCCCTGTACGACTACTACTGCTGGACACCCCTCTACTACTATTACTGCTGCTGCACACCGCTTGGCTACTACTACTGCTGCTGGAAACCCCTCTACTACTACTACTGCTGCTGGAAACCCCTCTACTATTCTTCTGCTGGACACCCCTCCACTCCTTCTGCTGCTGGATACCCCTCTACTACTACTACTGCTGCTGGAAACCCCTCTACTATTCTTCTGCTGGACACCCCTCCACTCCTTCTGCTGCTGGACACCCCTCTACTACTACTACTGCTGCTGGACACCCCTCGACAACTACTGCTGCTGCTGGACACCCCTCCACTACTATTACTGCTGCTGGACACCCCTCTACTACTACTGCTGCTGGACACGCCTCGACTACTATTACTGCCGCTGGACAGCCCTCTCCTACTATTACTGCTGCTGGACACCCCTCGACTACGATTACTGCCGCTGAACACCCCTCTACTACTACGACTGCTGCTGGACACGCCTCTACTACTATTGCTGCTGCTTGACACCCCTCCACGACTATTACTGCTGCTGGACACCCCTCGACTACGATTACTGCCGCTGAATACCCCTCTACTACTACGACTGCTGCTGGACACGCCTCTACTACTATTACTGCTGCTGGACACCCCTCTACTACTACTGCTGCTGGACACCCCTCTACTACTACGACTGCTGCTGGACACGCCTCTACTACTATTACTGCTGCTGGCCTCCCCTCTGCTACTACTGCTGCTGCTGGACACCCCTCTGCTACTACTACTGCTGCTGGACACCCCTCTGCTACTATTACTGCTGCTGGACACCCCTCTACGACTATTGCTGCTGGACACTCCTCTACTACTATTAATGCTGCTGGACACCCTTCGACTACTATTACTGCTGCTGGACACCCCTCGGCTACTACTACTGCTGCTGGACACCCCTCTACTACTATTACTGCTGCTGGACACCTCTTTACTACTACTGCAGCTGCTGGACACCCCTCTACTACTATTACTGCTGCTGGACACCCCTCTACTACTATTACTGCTGCTGGACACCCCTTTACTACTACTGCTGCTGCTGGACACCCCTCTACTACTATTACTGCTGCTGGACACCCCTCTACTACTATTACTGCTTCTGGAGACCCCTCTGCTACTACTACTGCTGCTGGACACCCCTCTACTCATATTACTGCTGCTGGAGACCCCTCTACGTCTACTGCTGCTGGACACCCCTCTACGACGACTTCTGCTGGACACCCCTCTGCTGCTATTATTGCTGCTGGACACCCCTCCACTACTACTGCTGCTGGACACCCCTCTACTACTATTAATGCTGATGGACACCCCTCTACTACTACTGCTGCTGGACACCACTCTACTACTATTAATGCTGCTGGACACCCCTCTGCTACTACTACTGCTGGAAACCCCTCTGCTACTATTAATGCTGCTGGACACCCCTTTACTACTACTGCAGCTGCTGGACACCCCTCTGCTACTACTACTGCTGCTGGACACCCCTCTACTCATATTACTGCTGCTGGAGACCCCTCTACGTCTACTGCTGCTGGACACCCCTCTACGACGACTTCTGCTGGACACCCCTCTGCTGCTATTATTGCTGCTGGACACCCCTCCACTACTACTGCTGCTGGACACCCCTCTGCTACTATTAATGCTGATGGACACCCCTCTACTACTACTGCTGCTGGACACCACTCTACTATTATTAATGCTGCTGGACACCCCTCTGCTACTACTACTGCTGGAAACCCCTCTGCTACTATTACTGCTGCTGGACACCCCTCTGCTACTACTGCTGCTGGACACCACTCTACTACTAATAATGCTGCTGGACACCCCTCCACTGCTACTGCTGCTGGACACCCCGCTACTACTATTACTGCTGCTGGACACCCCTCTGCTACTACTGCTGCTGGACACCACTCTACTACTAATAATGCTGCTGGACACCCCTATACGACTACTACTGCTGGACACCCCTCTGCGACTATTAATGCTGCTGGACACCCCTCTACGACTACTGCTGCTGGACACCCCTCTGCTACTATTACTGCTGCTGGACACCCCTCTACTACTACTGCTGCTGGACACCCCTCTACTACTATTACTGCTGCTGGACACCCCTCTACTACTATTACTGCTGCTGGGCACCCCTCTGCTACTATTACTGCTGCTGGACACCCCACTACTCCTCTTCTGCTGGACACCCCTCTACTACTACTACTGCTGGAAACCCCTCTGCCACTATTAATACTGCTGGACATCCCTCTACTACTACTGCTGTTGGACACCCCTCTACTACTATTACTGCTGCTGGACACCCCTCTGCTACTACTACTGCTGCTGGACACCCCTCTACTACTACTGCTGCTGGACACCCCTCTACTACTACTGCTGCTGGACACCCCTCTCCTACTACTACTGCTGCTGGACACCCCTCTGCTACTATGACTGCCGCTGGACACCCCTCTACTACTATTACTGCTGCTGGACACCCCTCTACTACTATTACTGCCGCTGGACACCCCTCCACTACTATTACTGCTGCTGGACTCCCCTCTACTACTCTTCTGCTGGACACCCCTCTACTACTACTGCTGCTTGACCCCCCTCTGCTACTATTACTGCTGCTGGACACCCCTCTACTACTCTGCTGCTGGACACCCCTCTACAACTATTACTGCTGCTGGTCACCCCTCTGCTACTATTACTGCTGCTGGACACCCCTCTACTACTCTGCTGCTGGACACCCCTCTACTACTATTACTGCTGCTGGTCACCCCTCTGCTACTATTACTGCTGCTGGTCACCCCTCTGCTACTACTGCTGCTGCTGGACACCCCTCTACTACTATTACTGCTTCTGGACACCCCTCTACTACTATTACTGCCGCTGGACACCCCTCCAGTACTATTCCTGCTGCAGGACACACCTCTACTATATTACTGCTGCTGGACACCCCTCCAATAATATTACTGCTGCTGGACACCCCTCTACTAATATTACTGCTGCTGGAAACCCCTCTGCAACTACTGCTGCTGCTGGACACCCCTCTACTACTATTACTGCCGCTGGACACCCCTCCAGTACTATTACTGCTGCTGGACACCCCTCTACTACTATTACTGCTGCTGGACACCCCTCTACAACTATTACTGCTGCTGGACACCCCTCTACTACTATTACTGCTGCTGGACACCCATCTACTACTACTACTGCTGCTGGACACCCCTCTACTACTATTACTGCTGCTGGACACCCCTCTACTACTACTACTGCTGGACACCCCTCTACTACTACTGCTGCTGGACACCCCTCTACTAATATTAATGCTGCTGGACACCCCTCTACTACTACTACTGCTGGACACCACTCTACTACTACTGCTGCTGGACACCCCTCTACCATTACTACTACTGCTGGACACCCCTTTACTACTACTGCTGCTGGACACCCCTTTACTACTACTGCTGCTGGACACCCCTCTACTACTACTACTGCTGGTCACCACTCTACTACTACTGCTGCTGGACACCCCTCTACCATTACTACTACTGCTGGACACCCCTCTACTACTACTGCTGCTGGACACCCCTCTACCATTACTACTACTGCTGGACACCCCTTTACTACTACTGCTGCTGGACACCCCTCTACTACTACTGCTGCTGGACACCCCTCTACTAATATTAATGCTGCTGGACACCCCTCTACTACTACTACTGCTGGACACCACTCTACTACTACTGCTGCTGGACACCCCTCTACCATTACTACTACTGCTGGACACCCCTTTACTACTACTGCTGCTGTGCACCCCTCTGCTACTATTACTGCTGCTGGACACGCCTCTACTACTATTACTGCTGCTGGACACCCCTCTGCTACTATTACTGCTGCTGGACACCCCTCTACTACTATTACCGCTGCTGGAAATCCCTCTGCTACTATTACTGCTGCTGGACACCCCTCCACTACTGTTACTGCTGCAGGACACCTCTCTGCTACTATTACTGCTGCTGGACAACCCTCTGCTACTATTACTGCAGCTGGACACCCCTCTGCTACTGTTACTGCTGCTGGACACCCCTCTGCTACTATTACTGCAGCTGGACACCCCTCTGCTACTATTACTGCAGCTGGACACCCCTCTGCTACTGTTACTGCTGCTGGACACCCCTCTGCTACTGTTGCTGCTGCTGGACACCCCTCTGCTACTATTACTGCAGCTGGACACCCCTCTGCTACTGTTACTGCTGCTGGACAAGCCTCTGCTGCTGCTACTGCTGCTGGACACCCCTCTGCTACTGTTACTGCTGCTGGACAACCCTCTGCTACTGTTACTGCTGCTGGACACCCCTCTGCTACTATTACTGCTGCTGGACACCCCTCTGCTACTGTTACTGCTGCTGGACACCCCTCTGCTACTATTACTGCTGCTGGACACCCCTCTACTGCTATTACTGCTGCTGGACACCCCTCTACGACTACTGCTGCTGGACACCCCTCTGCTACCATTACTGCTGCTGGACACCCCTCTACTACTATTACTGCTGCTGGACACCCCTCTGCTACTACTGCTGCTGGACACCCCTCTGCTACGACTACTGCTGCTGGACACCCCTCTGCTACCATTACTGCTGCTGGACACCCCTCTGCTACCATTACTGCTGCTGGACACCCCTCTACGACTACTGCTGCTGGACACCCCTCTGCTACCATTACTGCTGCTGGACACCCCTCTACTACTATTACTGCTGCTGGACACCCCTCTACTACTATTACTGCCGCTGGACACCCTTCTGCTACTACTACTGCTGGACACACCTCTGCTACTACTGCTGCTGGACACCCCTCTGCTACTACTGCTGCTGGACACCCCTCTGCTGCTACTGCTGCTGGACAACCCTCTGCTACCATTACTGCTGCTGGACACCCCTCTGCTACTATTACTGCAGCTGGACACCCCTCTGCTACTATTACTACTGCTGGACACCCCTCTGCTGCTATTACTGCTGCTGGACACCCCTCTGCTACTATTACTACTGCTCGACACCCCTCTGCTGCTATTACTGCTGCTGGACACCCCTCTGCTACTATTACTACTGCTGGACACCCCTCTGCTACTATTACTACTGCTGGACACCCATCTGCTGCTATTACTGCTGCTGGACACCCCTCTGCTACCATTACTGCTGCTGGACACCCCTCTGCTCCTATTACTGCTGCTGGACACCCCTCTGCTACTATTACTACTGCTGGACACCCCTCTGCTGCTATTACTGCTGCTGGACACCCCTCTGCTACTATTACTACTGCTGGACACCCCTCTGCTACTATTACTACTGCTGGACACCCCTCTGCTACCATTACTGCTGCTGGACACCCCTCTGCTACTATTACTACTGCTGGACACCCCTCTGCTGCTATTACTGCTGCTGGACACCCCTCTGCTACCATTACTGCTGCTGGACACCACTCTGCTGCTACTACTGCTCCTGGACACCCCTCTACTACTACTACTGCTGGACACCCCTCTGCTACTATTACTGCTGCTGGACACCCCTCTACTACTATTACTGCTGCTGGACACCCCTCTACTACTACTACTGCTGGACACCCCTCTGCTACTATTACTACTGCAGGACACCCCTCTACTACTACTGCTGCTGGACACCCCTCTGCTACCATTACTGCTGCTGGACACACCTCTGCTACCATTACTGCTGCTGGACACCCCTCTACTACTATTACTGCTGCTGGACACCCCTCTACTACTACTACTGCTGCTGGACACCCCCCCACTACTACTGCTGCTGGACACCCCTCTACTACTTTTACTGCTGCTGGACACCCCTCTGCCACTATTACTGCTGCTGGACACCCCTCTGCTACCATTACTGCTGCTGGACACCCCTCTGCTACTATTACTGCTGCTGGACATCCCTCGACTACTATTACTGCTGCTGGACACCCGTCTGCTACCATTACTGCTGCTGGACACCCCTCTACTATTACTGCTGCTGGACACCACTCTGCTGCTATTACTGCTGCTGGACACCCCTCTACTACTATGACTGCTGCTGGACACCCCTCTACTACTATTACTGCGGCTGGACATCCCTCTACTACTATGACTGCTGCTGGACACCCCTCTGCTACTATTACTGCTGCTGGACACCACTCTACTATTACTGCTGCTGGACACCACTCTGCTGCTATTACTGCTGCTGGACATGACTCAGCTACTACTGCTGCTGGACACCCCTCAGCTACTATTACTGCTGCTGGACATGACTCAGCTACTACTGCTGCTTTACACCCCTCTACTACTACTACTACTGCTGCTGGACACCCCTCTGCTACTATTACTGCTGCTGGACATGACTCAGCTACTTCTGCTGCTTTACACCCCTCTACTACTATTACTGCTGCTGCTGGACACCCCTCTACTACAATTACTGCTGCTGGACACCCCTCTACTACTACTACTGCTGGACACCCCTCTGCTACTATTACTGCTGCTGGACACCCCTCTACTACAATTACTGCTGCTGGACACCCCTCTACTACTACTACTGCTGGACACCCCTCTACTACAATTACTGCTGCTGGACACCCCTCTACTACTACTACTGCTGGACACCCCTCTACTACTATTACTACTGCTGGACACCCCTCTGCTACTGCTACTGCTGGACACCCCTCTACTACTACTACTGTTGGACACCCCTCTACTAATACTGCTGCTGGACACCCCTCTGCTGCTATTACTGCTGCTGGACACCCCTCTGCTACTACTACTGTTGGACACCCCTCGACTACTACTACTGCTGGACACCCCTCTACTACTACTACTGTTGGACACCCCTCTACTACTACTGCTGCTGGACACCCCTCTGCTACTATTACTGCTGCTGGACACCCCTCTGCTACTACTACTACTGCTGGACACCCCTCTACTACTACTACTGCTGGACACCCCTCTACTACTACTACTGCTGGACACCCCTCTACTACTACTGCTGGACACCCCTCCACTACTACTACTGCTGGACACCCCTCTACTACTACTGCTGCTGGACACCCCTCTACTACTACTACTGCTGGACACCCCTCTGCTACTACTACTGCTGCTAGACACCCCTCTACTACTACTACTGCTGGAAACCCCTCTACTACTAATGCTGCTGGACACCCCTCTTCTACTACTACTACTGCTGGACACCCCTCTACTACTACTACTGCTGGACACCCCTCTACTATTACTGCTGCTGGACACCCCTCTACTACTACTGCTGCTGGACACCCCTCTACTACTATTACTACTGCTGGACACCCCTCTGCTACTGCTACTGCTGGACACCCCTCTACTACTGCTACTGCTGGACACCCCTCTACTACTACTGCTGCTGGACACCCCTCTGCTACTACTGCTGCTGGACACCCCTCTGCTACTATTACTGCTGCTGGACACCCCTCTTCTACTCTGCTGCTGGACACCCCTCTGCTACTATTACTGCTGCTGGACACCACTCTACTACTATTACTGCTGCTGGACACCTCTCTACTACTATTACTGCTGCTGGACACCCCTCTGCTACTGCTACTGCTGCTGGACACCCCTCTACTACTGCTACTGCTGGACACCCCTCTACTACAACTGCTGCTGGACACCCCTCTGCTACTATTACTGCTGCTGGACACTCCTCTGCTACTACTGCTGCTGGACACCCCTCTGCTACTATTACTGCTGCTGGACACCCCTCTACTACTACTGCTGCTGGACACCCCTCTGCTACTATTACTGCTGCTGGACACCCCTCTAATACTACTGATGCTGGACACCCCTCTGGGGCTATTACTGTTGCTGGACACCCCTCTACTACTATTACTGCTGCTGGACACCCCTCTTCTACCCTGCTGCTGGACACCCCTCTGCTACTATTACTGCTGCTGGACACCACTCTACTACTATTACTACTGCTGGACACCCCTCTACTACTATTACTGCTGCTGGACACCCCTCTGCTACTACTGCTGCTGCTGGACACCCCTCTACTACTATTACTGCCGCTGGACACCCCTCCAGTACTATTACTGCTGCTGGACACCCCTCTACTACTATTACTGCCGCTGGACACCCCTCCATTACTATTACTGCTGCTGGACACCCCTCTACTACTATTACTGCTGCTGGACACCCCTCTACTACTATTACTATTGGTGGACACCCCTCTACTACTATTACTGCTGCGGAAAACCCTTTGCTACTACTGCTGCTGCTGGACACCCCTCTACTACTATTACTGCCGCTGGACACCCCTCCAGTACTATTACTGCTGCTGGACACCCCTCTACTACTATTACAGCCGCTGGACACCCCTCCAGTACTATTACTGCTGCTGGACACCCCTCTACTACTATTACTACTTCTGGACACCCCTCTAATAATATTACTGCTGCTGGACACCCCTCTACTCCTATTACTGCTGCTGGACACCCCTCTGCTACTACTGCTGCTGCTGGACACCCCTCTACTACTATTACTGCCGCTGGAAACCCCTCCAGTACTATCACTGCTGCTGGACACCCCTCTACTAGTATTACTGCTGCTGGACACCCCTCTACTACTATTACTGCTGCTGGACACCCCTCTAATAATATTACTGCTGCTGGACACCCCTCTACTACTATTACTGCTGCTGGACACGCCTCTACTACTATTACTGCTGCTGGACACCCCTCTACTACTATTACTGCTGCTGGACACCCCTCTACTACTATTACTGCTGCTGGACACCCCTCTACTACAATTACTGCTGCTGGACACCCCTCTACTACTACTAATGCTGGACACCCCTCTACTACAATTACTGCTGCTGGACACCCCTCTACTACTACTACTGCTGGACACCCCTCTGCTACTATTACTACTGCTGGAAACACCTCTACTACTACTGCTGCTGGACACCCCTCTACTACTACTACTGCTGGAAACCCCTCTACTACTACTAGTGCTGGACACCCCTCTGCTACTATTACAGCTGCTGGACACTCCTCTACTACTACTACTGCTGGACACCCCTCTGCTACTATTACAGCTGCTGGAAACCCCTCTACTACTACTAGTGCTGGACACCCCTCTGCTACTATTACAGCTGCTGGACACTCCTCTACTACTACTACTGCTGGAAACCCCTCTACTACTACTAGTGCTGGACACCCCTCTACTACAATTACTGCTGCTGGACACCCCTCTACTACTACTACTGCTGGACACCCCTCTGCTACTATTACAGCTGCTGGACACTCCTCTGCTACTACTACTGCTGGACCCCCCTCTACTACTACTGCTGCTGGACACCCCTCTGCTACTATTACTGCTGCTGGACCCTCCTCTGCTACTACTGCTGCTGGACACCCCTCTGCTGCTCTTACTGTTGCTGGACACCCCTCTACTACTGCTACTGCTGGACACCCCTCCACTACTACTGCTGCTGGACACCCCTCTGCTACTATTACTGCTGCTGGACACTCCTCTGCTACTACTGCTGCTGGACACCCCTCTGCTGCTCTTACTGTTGCTGGACACCCCTCTACTACTATTACTGCTGCTGGACACCCCTCTTCTACTCTGCTGCTAGACACCCCTCTGCTACTATTACTGCTGCTGGACACCACTCTACTACTATTACTGCTGCTGGACACCCCTCTACTACTATTACTGCTGCTGGACACCCCTCTGCTACTATTACTACCGCTGGACACCCCTCTACTACTATTACTGCTGCTGGACACCCCTCTGCTACTACTGCTGCTGCTGGACACCCCTCTACTACTATTACTGCCGCTGGACACCCCTCCAGTACTATTACTGCTGCTGGACACCCCTCTACTACTACTACTGCCGCTGGACACCCCTCCAGTGCTATTACTGCTGCTGGACACCCCTCTACTACTATTACTGCTGCTGGACACGCCTCTAATAATATTACTGCTGCTGGACACCCCTCAACTACTATTACTGCTGCTGGACACCCCTCTGCTACTACTGCTGCTGCTGGACACCCCTCTACTACTATTACTGCCGCTGGACACCCCTCCAGTGCTATTACTGCTGCTGGACACCCCTCTACTACTATTACTGCTGCTGGACACCCCTCTCCTACTATTACTGCTGCTGGAGACCCCTCTACTACTATTACTGCTGCTGGACACCCCTCTAATAATATTACTGCTGCTGGACACCCATCTACTACTATTACTGCTGCTGGACACCCCTCTACTACTATTACTGCTGCTGGACACCCCTCTACTACTATTACTGCTGCTGCACACTCCTCTACTACTACTACTGCTGCTGGACACCCCTCTACTACTATTACTGCTGCTGGACACCCCTCTACTACTATTACTGCTGCTGGACACTCCTCTACTACTATTACTGCTGCTGGACACCCCTTTGCAACTACTGCTGCTGCTGGACACCCCTCAACTACTAGTGCTGATGGACACCCCTCTACTACTATTACTGCTGCTGGACACCCCTCAACTACTATTACTGCTGCTGGACACCCCTCTACTACTATTACTGCTGTTGGACACCCCTCTACTACTATTACTGCTGCTGGACACCCATCTACTACTTTTACTGCTGCTGGACACCCCTCTACTACTATTGCTGCTGCTGGACACACCTCAGCTACTCCTGCTGCTGGACACCCCTCTACTACTATTACTGCTGCTGGACACCCCTCGACTACTACTACTGCTGGACACCCCTCAACTACTAGTGCTGATGGACACCCCTCTACTACTATTACTGCTGCTGGACACCCCTCTACTACTACTACTGCTGAACACCCCTCTGCTACTACTACTGCTGGACACCCCTCTACTACGACTGCTGCTTGACACCCCTCTCCTACTACTGCTGCTGGACACCCCTCTACTATTGCTGCTGCTGGACACCCCTCTACTACTACTGCTTCTGTACACCCCTCTACTACTACTACTGCTGGATACCCCTCTACTGCTACTGCTGCTGGACACCCCTCTCCTACTACTACTGCTGGACACCCCTCTACTACTATTACTGCTGCTGGAAACCCCTCTACTACTCTGCTGCTGGACACCCTTCTACCAGTACTTCTGCTGGACACCTCTCTACTACGATTACTGCTGCTGGACACCCCTCTTCTACTCTGCTGCTGGACACCCCTCCACTACTATTACTGCTGCTGGACACCCCTCTACTACTCTGCTGCTGGACCCCCCTCTACCAGTACTTCTGCTGGAAACCTCTCTACGACGATTACTGCTGCTGGACATCCCTCTTCTACTCTGCTGCTTGACTCCCCTCGACTAATATTACTGCTGCTGGACAGCCCTCTACTACTCTGCTGCTGGACACCCCTCTACTACTATTACTGCTGCTGGACACCCCTCTACTACTATTACTGCTGCTGGACACCCCTCTACTACTATTACTGCTGCTGGACACCCATCTACTACTATTACTGCTGCTGGACACCCCTCTACTACTATTACTGCTGGTGGACACCCCTCAGCTACTACTGCTGCTGGACACCCCTCTACTACTATTACTGCTGCTGGACACCCCTCTACTACTACTACTGCTGGACACCCCTCTACTACTACTGCTGCTGGACACCCCTCTACTACTATTAATGCTGCTGGACACCCCTCTACTACTACTACTGCTGGACACCACTCTACTACTACTGCTGCTGGACACCCCTCTACCACTACTACTACTGCTGGACACCCCTCTGCTACTATTACTGCTGCTGGAAATCCCTCTGCTACTATTACTGCTGCTGGACACCCCTCCACTACTGTTACTGCTGGTGGACACCCCTCAGCTACTACTGCTGCTGGACACCCCTCTACTACTATTACTGCTGCTGGACACCCCTCTACTACTACTACTGCTGGACACCCCTCTACTACTACTGCTGCTGGACACCCCTCTACTACTATTAATGCTGCTGGACACCCCTCTACTACTACTACTGCTGGACACCACTCTACTACTACTGCTGCTGGACACCCCTCTACCACTACTACTACTGCTGGACACCCCTCTACTACTACTGCTGCTGGACACCCCTCTACTACTATTATTGCTGGACACCCCTCTACTACTACTACTACTGCTTGACACCCCTCTGCTACTATTACTGCTGCTGGACAACCCTCTGCTACTATTACTGCAGCTGGACACCCCTCTGCTACTGTTACTGCTGCTGGACACCCCTCTGCTACTATTACTGCAGCTGGACACCCCTCTGCTACTATTACTGCAGCTGGACACCCCTCTGCTACTGTTACTGCTGCTGGACACCCCTCTGCTACTGTTGCTGCTGCTGGACACCCCTCTGCTACTATTACTGCAGCTGGACACCCCTCTGCTACTGTTACTGCTGCTGGACACCCCTCTGCTGCTGTTACTGCTGCTGGACACCCCTCTGCTACTGTTACTGCAGCTGGACACCCCTCTGCTACTGTTACTGCTGCTGGACAACCCTCTGCTACTGTTACTGCTGCTGGACACCCCTCTGCTACTATTACTGCTGCTGGACGCCCCTCTGCTACTATTACTGCTGCTGGACACCCCTCTGCTACTGTTACTGCTGCTGGACACCCCTCTGCTACTATTACTGCTGCTGGACACCCCTCTACTGCTATTACTGGTGCTGGACACCCCTCTACTACTATTACTGCTGCTGGACACCCCTCTGCTACTACTGCTGCTGGACACCCCTCTGCTACGACTACTGCTGCTGGACACCCCTCTGCTACCATTACTGCTGCTGGACACCCCTCTGCTACTACTGCTGCTGGACACCCCTCTGCTACGACTACTGCTGCTGGACACCCCTCTGCTACCATTACTGCTGCTGGACACCCCTCTGCTACCATTACTGCTGCTGGACACCCCTCTACTACTATTACTGCTGCTGGACACCCCTCTACTACTATTACTGCCGCTGGACACCCCTCTGCTACTACTGCTGCTGGACACCCCTCTGCTACGACTACTGCTGCTGGACACCCCTCTGCTACCATTACTGCTGCTGGACACCCCTCTGCTACCATTACTGCTGCTGGACACCCCAATACGACTACTGCTGCTGGACACCCCTCTGCGACCATTACTGCTGCTGGACACCCCTCTACTACTATTACTGCTGCTGGACACCCCTCTACTACTATTACTGCCGCTGGACACCCCTCTGCTACTACTACTGCTGGACACACCTCTGCTACTACTGCTGCTGGACACCCCTCTGCTACTACTGCTGCTGGACACCCCTCTGCTACCATTACTGCTGCTGGACACCCCTCTGCTACTATTACTGCTGCTGGACACCCCTCTTCTACTACTGCTGCTGGACACCCCTCTGCTACTTTTACTACTGCTGCACACCCCTCTGCTGCTATTACTGGTGCTGGACACCCCTCTGCTACTATTACTGCAGCTGGACACCCCTCTGCTACTATTACTACTGCTGGACACCCCTCTGCTGCTATTACTGCTGCTGGACACCCCTCTGCTACTATTACTACTGCTCGACACCCCTCTGCTGCTATTACTGCTGCTGGACACCCCTCTGCTACTATTACTACTGCTGGACACCCCTCTGCTACTATTACTACTGCTGGACACCCATCTGCTGCTATTACTGCTGCTGGACACCCCTCTGCTACCATTACTGCTGCTGGACACCCCTCTGCTCCTATTACTGCTGCTGGACACCCCTCTGCTACTATTACTACTGCTGGACACCCCTCTGCTGCTATTACTGCTGCTGGACACCCCTCTGCTACTATTACTACTGCTGGACACCCCTCTGCTACTATTACTACTGCTGGACACCCCTCTGCTACCATTACTGCTGCTGGACACCCCTCTGCTACTATTACTACTGCTGGACACCCCTCTGCTGCTATTACTGCTGCTGGACACCCCTCTGCTACCATTACTGCTGCTGGACACCACTCTGCTGCTACTACTGCTGCTGGACACCCCTCTACTACTATTACTGCTGCTGGACACCACTCTACTACTACTACTGCTGGACACCCCTCTGCTACTATTACTACTGCTGGACACCCCTCTGCTACCATTACTGCTGCTGGACACCCCTCTGCTACTATTACTACTGCTGGACACCCCTCTGCTGCTATTACTGCTGCTGGACACCCCTCTGCTACCATTACTGCTGCTGGACACACCTCTGCTACCATTACTGCTGCTGGACACCCCTCTACTACTATTACTGCTGCTGGACACCCCTCTACTACTACTACTGCTGGACACTCCTCTGCTCCTATTACTGCTGCTGGACACCCCTCTACTACTACTGCTGCTGGACACCCCTCTACTACTATTACTGCTGCTGGACACCCCTCTGCCACTATTACTGCTGCTGGACACCCCTCTGCTACCATTACTGCTGCTGGACACCCCTCTGCTATTACTGCTGCTGGACACCACTCTGCTGCTATTACTGCTGCTGGACACCCCTCAACTACTACTAGGACTGCTGCTGGACACCCCTCTACTACTATTACTGCGGCTGGACATCCCTCTACTACTATGACTGCTGCTGGACACCCCTCTGCTACTATTACTGCTGCTGGACACTACTCTACTATTACTGCTGCTGGACACCAGTCTGCTGCTATTACTGCTGCTGGACATGACTCAGCTACTACTGCTGCTGGACACCCCTCAGCTACTATTACTGCTGCTGGACATGACTCAGCTACTACTGCTGCTTTACACCCCTCTACTACTACTACTACTGCTGCTGGACACCCCTCTGCTACTATTACTGCTGCTGGACATGACTCAGCTACTTCTGCTGCTTTACACCCCTCTACTACTATTACTGCTGCTGCTGGACACCCCTCTACTACAATTACTGCTGCTGGACACCCCTCTACTGCTACTACTGCTGGACACCCCTCTACTAATATTACTGCTGCTGGACACCCCTCTACTACTACTACTGCTGGACACCCCTCTACTACAATTACTGCTGCTGGACACCCCTCTACTACTACTACTGCTGGACACCCCTCTGCTACTATTACTACTGCTGGACACCCCTCTGCTACTGCTACTGCTGGACACCCCTCTACTACTACTACTGTTGGACACCCCTCGACTACTACTACTGCTGGACACCCCTCTACTACTACTACTGTTGGACACCCCTCTACTACTACTGCTGCTGGACACCCCTCTGCTACTATTACTGCTGCTGGACACCCCTCTGCTACTACTACTACTGCTGGACACCCCTCCACTACTACTACTGCTGGACACCCCTCTACTACTACTGCTGCTGGACACCCCTCTACTACTACTACTGCTGGACACCCCTCTGCTACTACTACTGCTGGACACCCCTCTACTACTACTACTGCTGGAAACCCCTCTACTACTACTACTGCTGGACACCCCTCTGCTACTACTACTGCTGGACACCCCTCTACTACTACTACTGCTGGACACCCCTCTGCTACTACTACTGCTGGACACCCCTCTACTACAACTACTGCTGGACACCCCTCTGCGACTATTACTGCTGCTGGACACCCCTCTGCTACTATTACTACTGCTGGACACCCCTCTGCTACTGCTACTGCTGGACACCCCTCTACTACTACTACTGCTGGACACCCCTCTAGCACTACTACTGCTGGACACCCCTCTACTACTACTGCTGCTGGACACCCCTCTGCTACTATTACTGCTGCTGGACACCCCTCTTCTACTCTGCTGCTGGACACCCCTCTACTACTACTACTGCTGGACACCCCTCTACCACTACTACTGCTGGACACCCCTCTACTACTACTGCTGCTGGACACCCCTCTGCTACTATTACTGCTGCTGGACACCACTCTACTACTATTACTGCTGCTGGACACCCCTCTACTACTATTACTGCTGCTGGACACCCCTCTGCTACTGCTGCTGCTGGACACCCCTCTACTACTGCTACTGCTGGACACCCCTCTACTACAACTGCTGCTGGACACCCCTCTGCTACTATTACTGCTGCTGGACACTCCTCTGCTACTACTGCTGCTGGACACCCCTCTGCTACTATTACTGCTGCTGGACACCCCTCCACTACTACTGCTGCTGGACACCCCTCTGCTACTATTACTGCTGCTGGACACCCCTCTAATACTACTGCTGCTGGACACCCCTCTGGGGCTATTACTGTTGCTGGACACCCCTCTACTATTATTACTGCTGCTGGACACCCCTCTTCTACTCTGCTGCTAAACACCCCTCTGCTACTATTACTGCTGCTGGACACCACTCTACTACTATTACTACTGCTGGACACCCCTCTACTACTATTACTGCTGCTGGACACCCCTCTGCTACTACTGCTGCTGCTGGACACCCCTCTACTACTATTACTGCCGCTGGACACCCCTCCAGTACTATTACTGCTGCTGGACACCCCTCTACTACTATTACTGCCGCTGGACACCCCTCCATTACTATTACTGCTGCTGGACACCCCTCTACTACTATTACTGCTGCTGGACACCCCTCTACTACTATTACTATTGGTGGACACCCCTCTAATACTATTACTGCTGCTGGACACCCCTCTGCTACTACTGCTGCTGCTGGACACCCCTCTACTACTATTACTGCCGCTGGACACCCCTCCAGTACTATTACTGCTGCTGGACACCCCTCTACTACTATTACAGCCGCTGGACACCCCTCCAGTACTATTACTGCTGCTGGACACCCCTCTACTACTATTACTACTGCTGGACACCCCTCTAATAATATTACTGCTGCTGGAAACCCCTCTACTACCATTACTGCTGCTGGACACCCCTCTGCTACTACTGCTGCTGCTGGACACCCCTCTACTACTATTACTGCCGCTGGAAACCCCTCCAGTACTATCACTGCTGCTGGACACCCCTCTACTACTATTACTGCTGCTGGACACCCCTCTAATAATATTACTGCTGCTGGACATCCCTCTACTACTATTACTGCTGCTGGACACCCCTCTACTACTATTACTGCTGCTGGACACCCCTCTACTACTATTACTGCTGCTGGACACCCCTCTACTACTACTGCTTCTGGACACCCCTCTACTACTATTACTGCTGCTGGAAACCCCTCTACTACTCTGCTGCTGGACACCCCTCTACCAGTACTTCTGCTGGACACCTCTCTACTACGATTACTGCTGCTGGACACCCCTCTTCTACTCTGCTGCTGGACACCCCTCTACTGCTATTACTGCTGCTGGACACCCCTCTACCAGTACTTCTGCTGGAAACCTCTCTACGACGATTACTGCTGCTGGACATCCCTCTTCTACTCTGCTGCTTGACTCCCCTCGACTAATATTACTGCTGCTGGACAGCCCTCTACTACTCTGCTGCTGGACACCCCTCGACTAATATTACTGCTGCTAGACACCCCTCTACTACTACTGCTGCTGGACACCCCTCTCCTACTACTACTGCTGGACACTCCTCTACTACTATTACTGCGGCTGGACACCCCTCTACTACTACTACTGCTGGACACCCCTCTACTACTACTACTGCTGCTGGAAACCCCTCTACTACTACTGCTGCTGGACACCCCTCTACTACTATTACTGCTGCTGGACACCCCTCTACTACTACTACTGCTGGACACCCCTCTACTACTACTACTGCTGGACACCCCTCTACTACTTTTACTGCTGCTTTACACCCCTTTACTACTCTGCTGCTGGACACCCCTCTACTACTATTACTGCTGCTGGACACCCCTCTACTACTATTACTGCTGGAAACCCCTCTACTACTACTACTGCTGGACACCCCTCTACCACTACTACTACTGCTGGACACCCCTCTACTACTACTGCTGCTTGACACCCCTCTCCTACTACTGCTGCTGGACACCCCTCTACTACTATTACTGCGGCTGGACACCCCTCTACTACTACTACTGCTGGACACCCCTCTACTACTACTACTGCTGCTGGAAACCCCTCTACTACTTTTACTGCTGCTGGACACCCCTTTACTACTCTGCTGCTGGACATCCCTCTACTACTATTACTGCTGCTGGACACCCCTCTACTACTATTACTGCGGCTGGACACCCCTCTACTACTACTACTGCTGGACACCCCTCTACTACTACTACTGCTGCTGGAAACCCCTCTACTACTTTTACTGCTGCTGGACACCCCTTTACTACTCTGCTGCTGGACACGCCTCTACTACTATTACTGCTGCTGGACACCCCTCTGCTACTATTACTGCTGCTGGACACCCCTCTACTACTATTACTGCTGCTGGACACCCCTCTACTACTCTGCTGCTGGACACCCTTCTGCTACTATTGCTGCTGCTGGACACCCCTCTACTACTACTACTGCTGGACACCCCTCTACTACTACTGCTGTTGGACACCCCTCTACTACTTTTACTGCTGCTGGACACCCCTTTACTACTCTGCTGCTGGACACCCCTCTACTACTATTACTGCTGCTGGACACCCCTCTACTACTACTACTGCTGGACACCCCTCTACTACTACTACTACTGCTGGAAACCCCTCTACTACTATTACTGCTGCTGGACACCCCTTATCTACTATTACTGCTGCTGGACACCCCTCTACTACTATTACTGCTGCTGGACACCCCTCTACTACTACTACTGCTGGACACCCCTCTACTACTACTGCTGTTGGACACCCCTCTACTACTTTTACTGCTGCTGGACACCCCTCTACTACTCTGCTGCTGGACACCCCTCTACTACTCTGCTGCTGGACACCCCTCCACTACTCTGCTGCTGGACACCCCTCTACTACTATTACTGCTGCTGGACACCCCTCTACTACTCTGCTGCTGGACACCCCTCTACTACTCTGCTGCTGGACACCCCTCTACCAGTACTTCTGCTGGACACCTCTCTACTACTATTACTGCTGCTGGACACCCCTCTTCTACTATTACAGCTGCTGGACACCCCTCTACTACTCTGCTGCTGGACACCCCTCTACTACTCTGCTGCTGGACACCCCTCGACTAATATTAATGCTGCTGGACACCCCTCTACTTCTCTGCTGCTGGACACCCCTCTACTACTCTGCTGCTGGACACCCCTCTACCAGTACTTCTGCTGGACACCCCTCCAGTACTATTACTGCTGCTGGACACCCCTCTACTACTATTACTGCCGCTGGACACCCCTCCAGTGCTATTACTGCTGCTGGACACCCCTCTCCTACTATTACTGCTGCTGGACACCCCTCTAATAATATTACTGCTGCTGGACACCCCTCTACTACTACTACTGCTGCTGGACACCCCTCTACTACTATTACTGCTGCTGGACACCCCTCTACTACTATTACTGCTGCTGGACACCCCTCTACTACTATTACTGCTGCTGGACACCCCTCTACTACTATTACTGCTGTTGGACACCCCTCTACTACTATTACTGCTGCTGGACACTCCTCTACTACTACTACTGCTGCTGGACACCCCTCTGCTACTATTACTGCTGCTGGACACCCCTCTACTACTATTACTGCTGCTGGACACCCCTCTACTACTATTACTGCTGTTGGACACCCCTCTACTACTATTACTGCTGCTGGACACTCCTCTACTACTACTACTGCTGCTGGACACCCCTCTGCTACTATTACTGCTGCTGGACACCCCTCTACTACTATTACTGCTGCTGGACACCCCTCTACTACTATTACTGCTGTTGGACACCCCTCTACTACTATTACTGCTGCTGGACACTCCTCTACTACTACTACTGCTGCTGGACACCCCTCTGCTACTATTACTGCTGCTGGACACCCCTCTACTACTATTAGTGCTGCTGGACACTCCTCTACTACTATTACTGCTGCTGGACACCCCTCTGCAACTACTGCTGCTGCTGGACACCCCTCTACTACTATTACTGCCGCTGGACACCCCTCCAGTACTATTACTGCTGCTGGACACCCCTCTACTACTATTACTGCTGCTGGACACCCCTCTACTTCTATTACTGCTGCTGGACACCCCTCTACTATTACTACTGCTGCTTGACACCCCTCTACTATTGCTGCTGCTGGACAGCCCTCTACTACTACTACTGCTGGATACCCCTCTACTACTACTGCTGCTGGACACCCCTCTCCTACTACTACTGCTGGACACCCCTCTACTACTATTACTGCTGCTGGAAACCCCTCTACTACTCTGCTGCTGGACACCCCTCTACTGCTATTACTGCTGCTGGACACCCCTCTACTACTCTGCTGCTGGACACCCCTCTACCAGTACTTATGCTGGACACCTCTCTACTACGATTACTGCTGCTGGACACCCCTCTTCTACTCTGCTGCTGGACACCCCTCTACTGCTATTACTGCTGCTGGACACCCCTCTACTACTCTGCTGCTCGACCCCCCTCTACCAGTACTTCTGCTGGAAACCTCTCTACGACGATTACTGCTGCTGGACACCCCTCTTCTACTCTGCTGCTTGACTCCCCTCGACTAATATTACTGCTGCCGGACAGCCCTCGACTAATATTACTGCTGCTAGACACCCCTCTACTACTACTGCTGCTGGACACCCCTCTACTACTATTACTGCGGCTGGACACCCCTCTGCTACTACTACTGCTGGACACCCCTCTACTACTACTACTGCTGCTGGAAACCCCTCTACTACTACTGCTGCTGGACACCCCTCTACTACTATTACTGCTGCTGGACACCCCTCTACTACTACTACTGCTGGACACCCCTCTACTACTACTACTGCTGGACACCCCTCTACTACTTTTACTGCTGCTGGACACCCCTTTACTACTCTGCTGCTGGACACCCCTCTACTACTATTACTGCTGCTGGACACCCCTCTACTACTACTACTGCTGGACACCCCTCTACTACTATTACTGCGGCTGGACACCCCTCTACTACTACTACTGCTGGACCCCCCTCTACTACTTTTACTGCTGCTGGACACCCCTTTACTACTCTGCTGCTGGACACCCCTCTACTACTATTACTGCTGCTGGACACCCCTCTACTACTACTACTGCTGGACACCCCTCTACTACTATTACTGCGGCTGGACACCCCTCTACTACTACTGCTGCTGTACACCCCTCGACTAATATTACTGCTGCTGGACACCCCTCTACTACTACTACTGCTGCTGTACACCCCTCGACTAATATTACTACTGCTGGACACCCCTCTACTACTACTACTGCTGCTGTACACCCCTCGACTAATATTACTGCTGCTGGACACCCCTCTACTACTCTGCTGCTGGACACCCCTCTTCCAGTACTTCTACTGGACACCTCTCTACTACTACTACTGCTGCTGTACACCCCTCGACTAATATTACTGCTGCTGGACACCCCTCGACTAATATTACTGCTGCTGAAAACCCCTCTGCTACTACTACTGCTGGACACCCCTCTACTACTACTACTGCTGGACACCCCTCTACTACTTTTACTGCTGCTGGACACCCCTTTACGACTCTGCTGCTTGACACTCCTCGACTACTATTACTGCTGCTGGAGACCCCTCTACTACTACTACTGCTGGACACCCCTTTACTACTACTACTGCTGGACACCCCTCTACTACTTTTACTGCTGCTGGACACCCCTTTACGACTCTGCTGCTTGACACTCCTCGACTACTTTTACTGCTGCTGGACACCCCTTTACTACTCTGCTGCTGGACACCCCTCTACTACTATTACTGCTGGACACCCCTCTACTACTACTACTGCTTGACACCCCTCTACTACTATTACTGCTGGACACCCCTCTACTACTCCTACTGCTGGACACCCCTCTACTACTATTACTGCTGGACACCCCTCTACTACTACTGCTGCTGGACACCCCTCTACTACTATTACTGCTGGACACCCCTCTACTAATATTACTGCTGCTGGACACCCCTTTACTACTATTACTGCTGGACACCCCTCTACTACTACTGCTGCTGGACACCCCTCTACTACTACTACTACTGCTTGACACCCCTCTGCTACTATTGCTGCTGCTGGACACCCCTCTACTACTCTGCTGCTGGACACCCCTCTACTACTCTGCTGCTGGACACCCCTCTACTACTATTACTGCTGCTGGACACCCCTCTACTACTGCTACTGCTGGACACCCCTCTGCTACTATTACTGCTGCTGGACACCCCTCTACTACGACTACTGCTGGACACCCCTCGACTACTACTACTGCTGGACACCCCTCTACTACTTTTACTCCTGCTGGACGCCCCTTTACTACTCTGCTGCTGGACACCCCTCTACTACTACTACTGCTGGACACCCCTCGACTACTACTACTGCTGGACACCCCTCTACTACTATTACTGCGGCTGGACACCCCTCTACTACTACTACTGCTGGACACCCCTCTACTACTACTACTGCTGCTGGAAACCCCTCTGCTACTACTGCTGCTGGACACCCCTCTACTACTACTACTGCTGGACACCCCTCTACTACTACTACTGCTGGACACCCCTCTACTACTTTTACTGCTGCTGGACACCCCTTTACGACTCTGCTGCTTGACACTCCTCGACTACTATTACTGCTGCTGGAGACCCCTCTACTACTACTACTGCTGGACACCCCTCTACTACTTTTACTGCTGCTGGACACCCCTTTACTACTACTACTGCTGGACACCCCTCTACTCCTATTACTGCTGGACACCCCTCTACTACTACTGCTGCTGGACACCCCTCTACTACTACTACTGCTGGACACCCCTCTACTCCTATTACTGCTGGACACCCCTCTACTACTACTGCTGCTGGACACCCCTCTACTACTATTACTGCTGGACACCCCTCTACTACTCCTACTGCTGGACACCCCTCTACTACTATTACTGCTGGACACCCCTCTACTACTATTACTGCTGCTGGACACCCCTTTACTACTATTACTGCTGGACACCCCTCTACTACTACTGCTGCTGGACACCTCTCTACTACTACTACTACTGCTTGACACCCCTCTGCTTCTATTGCTGCTGCTGGACACCCCTCTACTACTCTGCTGCTGGACAACCCTCTACTACTCTGCTGCTGGACACCCCTCTACTACTATTACTGCTGCTGGACACCCCTCTACTACTGCTACTGCTGGACACCCCTCTACTACTACTACTGCTTGACACCCCTCTGCTACTATTACTGCTGCTGGACACCCCTCTACTACTTTTACTGCTGCTGGACACCCCTTTACTACTCTGCTGCTGGACACCCCTCTACTACTATTTCTGCTGGACACCCCTCTACTACTACTACTGCTGGACACCCCTCTACTACTATTACTGCTGGACACCCCTCTACTACTGCTGCTGGACACCCCTCTACTATTGCTGCTGCTGGACAGCCCTCTACTACTACTGCTTCTGGACACCCCTCTACTACTATTACTGCTGCTGGAAACCCCTCTACTACTCTGCTGCTGGACACCCCTCTACCAGTACTTCTGCTGGACACCTCTCTACTACGATTACTGCTGCTGGACACCCCTCTTCTACTCTGCTGCTGGACACCCCTCTACTGCTATTACTGCTGCTGGACACCCCTCTACTACTCTGCTGCTGGACCCCACTCTACCAGTACTTCTGCTGGAAACCTCTCTACGATGATTACTGCTGCTGGACACCCCTCGACTAATATTACTGCTGCTAGACACCCCTCTACTACTACTGCTGCTGGACCCCCCTCTACTACTATTACTGCTGCTGGATACCCCTCTACTACTATTACTGCTGGACACCCCTCTACTAGTACTACTGCTGGACACCCCTCTACTACTTTTACTGCTGCTGGACACCCCTTTACTACTCTGCTGCTGGACACCCCTCTACTACTATTACTGCTGCTGGACACCCCTCTACTACTATTACTGCGGCTGGACACCCCTCTACTACTACTACTGCTGGACACCCCTCTACTACTACTACTGCTGCTGGAAACCCCTCTACTACTTTTACTGCAGCTGGACACCCCTTTACTACTCTGCTGCTGGACACCCCTCTACTACTATTACTGCTGCTGGACACCCCTCTGCTACTATTACTGCTGCTGGACACCCCTCTATTACTATTACTGCTGCTGGACACCCCTCTGCTACTACTACAGCTTGACACCCCTCTACTACTTTTACTGCAGCTGGACACCCCTTTACTACTCTGCTGCTGGACACCCCTCTACTACTATTACTGCTGCTGGACACCCCTCTGCTACTATTGCTGCTGCTGGACACCCCTCTGCTACTACTACTGCTTGACACCCCTCTGCTACTATTGCTGCTGCTGGACACCCCTCTACTACTACTGCTGTTGGACACCCCTCTACTACTTTTACTGCTGCTGGACACCCCTCTACTACTCTGCTGCTGGACACCCCTCTACTACTCTGCTGCTGGACACCCCTCTGCTACTACTACAGCTTGACACCCCTCTACTACTTTTACTGCAGCTGGACACCCCTTTACTACTCTGCTGCTGGACACCCCTCTACTACTATTACTGCTGCTGGACACCCCTCTGCTACTATTGCTGCTGCTGGACACCCCTCTGCTACTACTACTGCTTGACACCCCTCTGCTACTATTGCTGCTGCTGGACACCCCTCTACTACTACTGCTGTTGGACACCCCTCTACTACTTTTACTGCTGCTGGACACCCCTCTACTACTCTGCTGCTGGACACCCCTCTACTACTCTGCTGCTGGACACCCCTCTGCTACTCTGCTGCTGGACACCCCTCTACTACTATTACTGCTGCTGGAAACCCCTCTACTACTTTTACTGCTGCTGGACACCCCTCCACTATTCTGCTGCTGGACACCCCTCTGCTACTCTGCTGCTGGACACCCCTCTACTACTATTACTGCTGCTGGACACCCCTCTACTACTCTGCTGCTGGACACCCCTCTACTACTCTGCTGCTGGACACCCCTCTACCAGTACTTCTGCTGGACACCTCTCTACTACTATTACTGCTGCTGGACACCCCTCTTCTACTATTACAGCTGCTGGACACCCCTCTACTACTCTGCTGCTGGACACCCCTCTACTACTCTGCTGCTGGACACCCCTCGACTAATATTAATGCTGCTGGACACCCCTCTACTACTCTGCTGCTGGACACCCCTCTACTACTCTGCTGCTGGACACCCCTCTACCAGTACTTCTGCTGGACACCTCTCTACTACTATTACTGCTGCTGGACACCCCTCTTCTACTATTACAGCTGCTGGACACCCCTCCACTGCTACTGCTGCTGGACACCCCTCTACTACGATTACTGCTGCTGGACACCCCTCTTCTACTCTGCTGCTGGACACCCCTCTACTACTACTACTGCTGCTGTACACCCCTCGACTAATATTACTGCTGCTGGACACCCCTCTACTACTCTGCTGCTGGACACCCCTCTTCCAGTACTTCTACTGGACACCTCTCTACTACTACTACTGCTGCTGGACACCCCTCGACTAATATTACTGCTGCTGGACACCCCTCGACTACTACTACTGCTGGACACCCCTCTACTACTACTACTGCTGGACACCCCTCTACTACTTTTACTGCTGCTGGACACCCCTTTACTACTCTGCTGCTGGACACCCCTCTACTACTATTACTGCTGGACACCCCTCTACTACTACTACTGCTTGACACCCCTCTACTACTTTTACTGCTGGACACCCCTCTACTGCTACTACTGCTGGACACCCCTCTACTACTATTACTGCTGGACACCCCTCTACTACTACTGCTGCTGGACACCCCTCTACTACTATTACTGCTGGACACCCCTCTACTACTACTACTGCTGGACACCCCTCTACTACTATTACTGCTGGACACCACTCTACTACTATTACTGCTGCTGGACACCCCTTTACTACTATTACTGCTGGACACCCCTCTACTACTACTGCTGCTGGACACCCCTCTACTACTACTACTACTGCTTGACACCCCTCTGCTACTATTGCTGCTGCTGGACACCCCTCTACTACTCTGCTGCTGGACACCCCTCTACTACTATTACTGCTGCTGGACACCCCTCTACTACTGCTACTGCTGGACACGCCTCTACTACTACTACTGCTTGACACCCCTCTGCTACTATTACTGCTGCTGGACACCCCTCTACTACGACTACTGCTGGACACCCCTCTACTACTTTTACTGCTGCTGGACGCCCCTTTACTACTCTGCTGCTGGACACCCCTCTGCTACTACTACTGCTGGACACCCCTCGACTACTACTACTGCTGGACACCCCTCTACTACTATTACTGCGGCTGGACACCCCTCTACTACTACTACTGCTGGACACCCCTCGACTACTACTACTGCTGCTGGAAACCCCTCTGCTACTACTGCTGCTGGACACCCCTCTACTACTACTACTGCTGGACACCCCTCTACTACTACTACTGCTGGACACCCCTCTACTACTTTTACTGCTGCTGGACACCCCTTTACTACTCTGCTGCTGGACACCCCTCTACTACTATTACTGCTGGACACCACTCTACTACTACTACTGCTGGACACCCCTCTACTACTATTACTGCTGGACACCCCTCTACTACTACTGCTGCTGGACACCCCTCTACTACTGCTACTGCTGGACACCCCTCTACTACGTTTACTGCTGCTGGACACCCCTTTACTACTCTGCTGCTGGACACCCCTCTCCTACTATTACTGCTGGACACCCCTCTACTACTACTACTGCTGGACACCCCTCTACTACTATTACTGCTGCTGGACACCCCTCTACTACTATTACTGCTGGACACCCCTCTACTACTGCTGATGGACACCCCTCTACTACTCTGCTGCTGGACACCCCTCTACTACTACTGCTGCTGGACACCCCTCTACTACTATTACTGCTGGACACCCCTCTACTACTGCTGATGGACACCCCTCTACTACTGCTACTGCTGGACACCCCTCTACTACGTTTACTGCTGCTGGACACCGCTTTACTACTCTGCTGCTGGTCACCCCTCTCCTACTATTACTGCTGGACACCTCTCTACTACTATTACTGCTGCTGGACACCCCTCTTCTACTATTACAGCTGCTGGACACCCCTCTACTACTCTGCTGCTGGACACCCCTCTACTACTCTGCTGCTGGACACCCCTCGACTAATATTACTGCTGCTGGACACCCCTCCACTGCTACTGCTGCTGGACACCCCTCTACTACTATTACTGCTGCTGGACACCCCTCTACTACTCTGCTGCTGGACACCCCTCTACTACTATTACTGCTGCTGGACACCCCTCTACTACTATTACTGCTGGACACCCCTCTACTACTGCTGATGGACACCTCTCTACTACTGCTACTGCTGGACACCCCTCTACTACGTTTACTGCTGCTGGACACCCCTTTACTACTCTGCTGCTGGTCACCCCTCTCCTACTATTACTGCTGGACACCTCTCTACTACTATTACTGCTGCTGGACACCCCTCTTCTACTATTACAGCTGCTGGACACCCCTCTACTACTCTGCTGCTGGACACCCCTCTACTACTCTGCTGCTGGACACCCCTCGACTAATATTACTGCTGCTGGACACCCCTCTACTACTCTGCTGCTGGACACCCCTCTACCAGTACTTCTGCTGGACACCTCTCTACTACTATTACTGCTGCTGGACACCCCTGTACTACTCTGCTGCTGGACACCCCTCTGCTACTCTGCTGCTGGACACCCCTCTACTACTATTACTGCTGCTGGACACCCCTCTACTACTCTGCTGCTGGACACCCCTCTACTACTCTGCTGCTGGACACCCCTCTACCAGTACTTCTGCTGGACACCTCTCTACTACTATTACTGCTGCTGGACACCCCTCTTCTACTATTACAGCTGCTGGACACCCCCCTACTACTCTGCTGCTGGACACCCCTCTACTACTCTGCTGCTGGACACCCCTCGACTAATATTAATGCTGCTGGACACCCCTCTACTACTCTGCTGCTGGACACCCCTCTGCTACTATTACTGCTGCTGGACACCCCTCTACTACTACTACTGCTGGACACCCCTCTACTACTTTTACTGCTGCTGGACACCCCTTTACTACTCTGCTGCTGGACACCCCTCTACGACTATTACTGCTGGACACCCCTCTACTACTACTACTGCTGAACACCCCTCTACTACTATTACTGCTGGACACCCCTCTACTACTACTACTGCTGAACACCCCTCTACTACTATTACTGCTGGACACCCCTCTACTACTACTGCTGCTGGACACCCCTCTACTACGTTTACTGCTGCTGGACACCCCTCTACTACTCTGCTGCTGGACACCCCTCTCCTACTATTACTGCTGGACACCCCTCTACTACTACTACTGCTGGACACCCCTCTACTACTATTACTGCTGGACACCCCTCTACTACTGCTGATGGACACCCCTCTACTACTACTACTGCTTGACACCCCTCTGCTACTACTACTGCTGCTGGACACCCCTCTACTACTCTGCTGCTGGACACCCCTCTACTACGTTTACTGCTGCTGGACACCCCTTTACTACTCTGCTGCTGGACACCCCTCTCCTACTATTACTGCTGGACACCCCTCTACTACTACTACTGCTGGACACCCCTCTGCTACTATTACTGCTGCTGGACACCCCTCTACTACTATTACTGCTGGACACCCCTCTACTACTGCTGATGGACACCCCTCTACTACTGCTACTGCTGGACACCCCTCTACTACGTTTACTGCTGCTGGACACCCCTTTACTACTCTGCTGCTGGACACCCCTCTCCTACTATTACTGCTGGACACCTCTCTACTACTATTACTGCTGCTGGACACCCCTCTTCTACTATTACAGCTGCTGGACACCCCTCTACTACTCTGCTGCTGGACACCCATCTACTACTCTGCTGCTGGACACCCCTCGACTAATATTACTGCTGCTGGACACCCCTCTACTACTCTGCTGCTGGACACCCCTCTACCAGTACTTCTGCTGGACACCTCTCTACTACTATTACTGCTGCTGGACACCCCTGTACTACTCTGCTGCTGGACACCCCTCTGCTACTCTGCTGCTGGACACCCCTCTACTACTATTACTGCTGCTGGACACCCCTCTACTACTCTGCTGCTGGACACCCCTCTACTACTCTGCTGCTGGACACCCCTCTACCAGTACTTCTGCTGGACACCTCTCTACTACTATTACTGCTGCTGGACACTCCTCTTCTACTATTACAGCTGCTGGACACCCCTCTACTACTCTGCTGCTGGACACCCCTCTACTACTCTGCTGCTGGACACCCCTCGACTAATATTAATGCTGCTGGACACCCCTCTACTACTCTGCTGCTGGTCACCCCTCTACTACTCTGCTGCTGGACACCCCTCTACCAGGACTTCTGCTGGACACCTCTCTACTACTATTACTGCTGCTGGACACCCCTCTTCTACTATTACAGCTGCTGGACACCCCTCTACTACTACTGCTGCTGTACACCCCTCGACTAATATTACTGCTGCTGGACACCCCTCGACTAATATTACTGCTGCTAGACACCCCTCTACTACTACTGCTGCTGGACACCCCTCTACTACTACTACTGCTGCTGGAAACCCCTCTACTACTACTGCTGCTGGACACCCCTCTACTACTACTACTGCTGGACACCCCTCTACTACTACTACTGCTGGACACCCCTCTACTACTACTACTGCTGCTGGAAACCCCTCTACTACTACTGCTGCTGGACACCCCTCTACTACTACTACTGCTGGACACCCCTCTACTACTACTACTGCTGGACACCCCTCTACTACTTTTACTGCTGCTGGACACCCCTTTACTACTCTGCTGCTTGACACTCCTCTACTACTATTACTGCTGCTGGACACCCCTCTACTACTACTACTGCTGGACACCCCTCTACAACTACTACTGCTGGACACCCCTCTACTACTTTTACTGCTGCTGGACACCCCTTTACTACTCTGCTGCTGGACACCCCTCTACTACTATTACTGCTGGAAACCCCTCTACTACTACTACTGCTGGACACCCCTCTACTACTATTACTGCTGGACACACCTCTACTACTACTAATGCTGGACACCCCTCTACTACTATTACTGCTGGACACCCCTCTACTACTACTACTGCTGGACACCCCTCTACTACTATTACTGCTGGACACGCCTCTACTACTACTGCTGCTGGACACCCCTCTACTACTATTACTGCTGGACACCCCTCTACTACTACGACTGCTGGACACCACCCTACTACTATTACTGCTGGACACCCCTCTACTACTATTACTGCTGCTGGACACCCCTCTACTACTATTACTGCTGGACACCCCTCTACTACTACTGCTGCTGGACACCCCTCTACTACTACTACTACTGATTGACACCCCTCTGCTACTATTGCTGCTGCTGGACACCCCTCTACTACTCTGCTGCTGGACACCCCTCTACTACTCTGCTGCTGGACACCCCTCTACTACTATTACTGCTGCTGGACACCCCTCTACTACTGCTACTGCTGGACACCCCTCTACTACTACTACTGCTTGACACCCCTCTGCTACTATTACTGCTGCTGGACACCCCTCTACTACTACTACTGCTGGACACCCCTCTACTACTTTTACTGCTGCTGGACACCCCTTTACTACTACTACTGCTGGACACCCCTCTACTACTATTACTACTGCTTGACACCCCTCTGCTACTATTGCTGCTGCTGGACACCCCTCTGCTACTCTGCTGCTGGACACCCCTCTACTACTCTGCTGCTGGACACCCCTCTACTGCTACTACTGCTTGACACCCCTCTACTACTATTGCTGCTGGACACCCCTCTACTACTGCTACTGCTGGACACCCCTCTGCTACTATTGCTGCTGCTGGACACCCCTCTACTACTCTGCTGCTGGACACCCCTCTACTACTCTGCTGCTGGACACCCCTCTACTGCTACTACTGCTTGACACCCCTCTGCTACTATTGCTGCTGCTGGACACCCCTCTACTACTCTGCTGCTGGACACTCCTCTACTACTCTGCTGCTGGACACCCCTCTACTACTATTACTGCTGCTGGACACCCCTCTACTACTCTGCTGCTGGACCCCCCTCTACTACTGCTACTGCTGCACACCCCTCTACTACTACTACTGCTTGACACCCCTCTGCTACTATTGCTGCTGCTGGACACCCCTCTACTACTCTGCTGCTGGACACCCCTCTACTACTATTACTGCTGCTGGACACCCCTCTACTACTGCTACTGCTGGACACCCCTCTACTACTACTATTGCTTGACACCCCTCTGCGACTATTACTGCTGCTGGACACCCCTCTACTACTACTACTGCTGGACACCCCTCTACTACTTTTACTGCTGCTGGACACCCCTTTACTACTCTGCTGCTGGACACCCCTCTACTACTATTACTGCTGCTGGACACCCCTCTACTACTACTACTGCTGGACACCCCTCTACTACTATTACTGCTGCTGGACACCCCTCTACTACTATTACTGCTGGACACCCCTCTACTACTATTACTGCTGCTGGACACCCCTCTACTACTACTACTGCTGGACACCCCTCTACTACTATTACTGCTGCTGACACCCCTCTACTACTACTACTACTGCTTGACACCCCTCTGCTACTATTGCTGCTGCTGGACACCCCTCTACTACTACTACTGCTGGACACCCCTCTACTACTTTTACTGCTGCTGGACACCCCTTTACTACTCTGCTGCTGGACACCCCTCTACTACTATTACTGCTGGACACCACTCTACTACTACTACTGCTGGACACCCCTCTACTACTGCTACTGCTGGACACCCCTCTACTACTACTATTGCTTGACACCCCTCTGCGACTATTACTGCTGCTGGACACCCCTCTACTACTACTACTGCTGGACACCCCTCTACTACTTTTACTGCTGCTGGACACCCCTTTACTACTCTGCTGCTGGACACCCCTCTACTACTATTACTGCTGCTGGACACCCCTCTACTACTACTACTGCTGGACACCCCTCTACTACTATTACTGCTGCTGGACACCCCTCTACTACTATTACTGCTGGACACCCCTCTACTACTATTACTGCTGCTGGACACCCCTCTACTACTACTACTGCTGGACACCCCTCTACTACTATTACTGCTGCTGACACCCCTCTACTACTACTACTACTGCTTGACACCCCTCTGCTACTATTGCTGCTGCTGGACACCCCTCTACTACTACTACTGCTGGACACCCCTCTACTACTTTTACTGCTGCTGGACACCCCTTTACTACTCTGCTGCTGGACACCCCTCTACTACTATTACTGCTGGACACCACTCTACTACTACTACTGCTGGACACCCCTCTACTACTGCTACTGCTGGACACCCCTCTACTACTTTTACTGCTGCTGGACACCCCTTTACTACTCTGCTGCTGGACACCCCTCTACTACTATTACTGCTGGACACCCCTCTACTACTACTACTGCTGGACACCCCTCTACTACTACTACTGCTGGACACCCCTCTACTACTATTACTGCTGCTGGACACCCCTCTACTACTACTACTGCTGGACACCCCTCTACTACTACTACTGCTGGACACCCCTCTACTACTATTACTGCTGCTGGACACCCCTCTACTACTATTACTGCTGGACACCCCTCTACTACTACTGCTGCTGGACACCCCTCTACTACTACTACTACTGCTTGACACCCCTCTGCTACTATTGCTGCTGCTGGACACCCCTCTACTACTCTGCTGCTGGACACCCCTCTACTACTCTGCTGCTGGACACCCCTCTACCAGTACTTCTGCTGGACACCGCTCTACTACTATTACTGCTGCTGGACACCCCTCTTCTACTATTACAGCTGCTGGACACCCCTCTGCTACTCTGCTGCTGGACACCCCTCTACTACTCTGCTGCTGGACACCCCTCGACTAATATTACTGCTGCTGGACACCCCTCTACTACTCTGCTGCTGGACACCCCTCTATCAGTACTTCTGCTGGACACCTCTCTACTACTACTCTGCTGCTGGACACCCCTCGACTAATATTACTGCTGCTGGACACCCCTCCACTGCTACTGCTGTTGGACACCCCTCTACTACTCTGCTGCTGGACACCCCTCTACTACTACTACTGCTGCTGGACACCCCTCGACTAATATTACTGCTGCTGGACACCCCTCTACTACTATTACTGCTGGACACCCCTCTACTACTACTACTGCTGCTGGAAACCTCTCTACTGCTACTGCTGCTGGACACCCCTCTACTACTACTACTGCTGCTGGAAACCTCTCTACTGCTACTACTGCTGGACACCCCTCTACTACTACTACTGCTGGACACCCCTCTGCTACTATTACTGCGGCTGGACACCCCTCTACTACTACTACTGCTGGACACCCCTCTACTACTACTACTGCTGCTGGAAACCTCTCTACTACTACTGCTGCTGGACACCCCTCTACTACTACTACTGCTGCTGGAAACCTCTCTACTACTACTACTGCTGGACACCCCTCTACTACTTTTACTGCTGCTGGACACCCCTTTACTACTCTGCTGCTGGACACCCCTCTACTACTATTACTACTGCTGGACACGCCTCTACTACTACTGCTGCTGGACACCCCTCTACTACTATTACTGCTGGACACCCCTCTACTACTACTACTGCTGGACACCACTCTACCACTATTACTGCAGGACACCCCTCTACTACTACTACTACTGCTTGACACCCCTCTGCTACTATTGCTGCTGCTGGACACCCCTCTGCTACTCTGCTGCTGGACACCCCTCTACTACTATTGCTGCTGGACACCCCTCTACTACTGCTACTGCTGGACACCCCTCTGCTACTATTGCTGCTGCTGGACACCCCTCTACTACTCTGCTGCTGGACACCCCTCTACTACTATTACTGCTGCTGGACACCCCTCTTCTACTACTACTGCTTGACACCCCTCTGCTACTATTGCTGCTGCTGGACACCCCTCTACTACTCTGCTGCTGGACACACCTCTACTACTATTACTGCTGCTGGACACTCCTCTTCTACTCTGCTGCTGGACACACCTCTACTACTATTACTGCTGCTGGACACCCCTCTACTACTCTGCTGCTGGACACCCCTCTACTACTGCTACTGCTGCACACCCCTCTACTACTACTACTGCTTGACACCCCTCTGCTACTATTGCTGCTGCTGGACACCCCTCTACTACTCTGCTGCTGGACACCCCTCTACTACTATTACTGCTGCTGGACACCCCTCTACTACTGCTACTGCTGGACACCCCTCTACTACTCTGCTGCTGGACACCCCTCTACTACTATTACTGCTGCTGGACACCCCTCTACTGCTACTACTGCTTGACACCCCTCTGCGACTATTACTGCTGCTGGACACCCCTCTACTACTACTACTTCTGGACACCCCTCTACTACTATTACTGCTGGACACCCCTCTACTACTACTACTGCTGGACACCCCTCTACTACTATTACTGCTGCTGGACACCCCTTTACTACTCTGCTGCTGGACACCCCTCTACTACTATTGCTGCTGCTGGACACCCCTCTACTACTATTACTGCTGGACACCCCTCTACTACTACTACTGCTGGACACCCCTCTGCTACTATTGCTGCTGCTGGACACCCCTCTACTACTATTACTGCTGGACACCCCTCTACTACTACTACTGCTGGACACCCCTCTACTACTATTACTGCTGCTGGACACCCCTCTACTACTATTATTGCTGGACACCCCTCTACTACTACTACTACTGCTTGACACCCCTCTGCTACTATTGCTGCTGCTGGACACCCCTCTACTACTACTACTGCTGGACACCCCTCTACTACATTTACTGCTGCTGGACACCCCTTTACTACTCTGCTGCTGGACACCCCTCTACTACTATTACTGCTGGACACCCCTCTACTACTACTACTCTTGGACACCCCTCTACTACTATTACTGCTGCTGGACACCCCTCTACTACTATTACTGCTGGACACCCCTCTACTACTACTGCTGCTGGACACCCCTCTACTACTACTACTACTGCTTGACACCCCTCTGCTACTATTGCTGCTGCTGGACACCCCTCTACTACTCTGCTGCTGGACACCCCTCTACTACTCTGCTGCTGGACACCCCTCTACCAGTACTTCTGCTGGACACCTCTCTACTACTATTACTGCTGCTGGACACCCCTCTTCTACTATTACAGCTGCTGGACACCCCTCTACTACTCTGCTGCTGGACACCCCTCTACTACTCTGCTGCTGGACACCCCTCGACTAATATTACTGCTGCTGGACACCCCTCTACTACTCTGCTGCTGGACACCCCTCTATCAGTACTTCTGCTGGACACCTCTCTACTACTTTTACTGCTGCTGGACACCCCTGTACTACTCTGCTGCTGGACACCCCTCGACTAATATTACTGCTGCTGGACACCCCTCTACTACTCTGCTGCTGGACACCCCTCTTCCAGTACTTCTGCTGGACACCTCTCTACTACTACTACTGCTGCTGGACACCCCTCGACTAATATTACTGCTGCTAGACACCCCTCTACGACCACTGCTGCTGGACACCCCTCTCCTACTACTACTGCTGGACACCCCTCTACTACTATTACTGCGGCTGGACACCCCTCTACTACTACTACTGCTGGACTCCCCTCTACTACTACTACTGCTGCTGGAAACCCCTCTACTACTACTGCTGCTGGACACCCCTCTACTACTACTACTGCTGGACACCCCTCTACTACAACTACTGCTGGACACCCCTCTACTACTTTTACTGCTGCTGGACACCCCTTTACTACTCTGCTGCTGGACACCCCTCTACTACTATTACTGCTGCTGGACACCCCTCTACTACTACTACTGCTGGACACCCCTCTACTACTTTTACTGCTGCTGGACACCCCTCTACTACTACTACTGCTGGACACCCCTCTACTACTTTTACTGCTGCTGGACACCCCTTTACTACTCTGCTGCTGGACACCCCTCTACTACTATTACTGCTGCTGGACACCCCTCTACTACTACTACTGCTGGACACCCCTCTACTACTTTTACTGCTGCTGGACACCCCTCTACTACTACTACTGCTGGACACCCCTCTACTACTTTTACTGCTGCTGGACACCCCTTTACTACTCTGCTGCTGGACACCCCTCGACTAATATTACTGCTGCTGGACACCCCTCCACTGCTACTGCTGCTGGACACCCCTCTACTACGATTACTGCTGCTGGACACCCCTCTTCTACTCTGCTGCTGGACACCCCTCTACTACTATTACTGCTGCTGGACACCCCTCTACTACTCTGCTGCTGGACACCCCTCTTCCAGTACTTCTGCTGGACACCTCTCTACTACTACTACTGCTGCTGGACACCCCTCGACTAATATTACTGCTGCTAGACACCCCTCTCCTACTACTACTGCTGTACACCCCTCTACTACTATTACTGCGGCTGGACACCCCTCTACTACTACTACTGCTGGACACGCCTCTACTACTACTACTGCTGCTGGAAACCCCTCTACTACTACTGCTGCTGGACACCCCTCTACTACTACTACTGCTGGACACCCCTCTACTACTACTACTGCTGGACACCCCTCTACTACTTTTACTGCTGCTGGACACCCCTTTACTACTCTGCTGCTGGACACCCCTCTACTACTATTACTGCTGCTGGACACCCCTCTACTACTACTACTGCTGGACACCCCTCTACTACTTTTACTGCTGCTGGACACCCCTCTACTACTACTACTGCTGCTGGACACCCCTTTACTACTCTGCTGCTGGACACCCCTCTACTACTATTACTACTGCTGGACACCCCTCTACTACTACTACTGCTGGACACCCCTCTACTACTCTGCTGCTGGACACCCCTCTACTACTCTGCTGCTGGACACCCCTCTACTACTGCTACTGCTGGACACCCCTCTGCTACTATTGCTGCTGCTGGACACCCCTCTGCTACTCTGCTGCTGGACACCCCTCTACTACTCTGCTGCTGGACACCCCTCTACTACTACTACTGCTTGACACCCCTCTGCTACTATTGCTGCTGCTGGACACCCCTCTACTACTCTGCTGCTGGACACTCCTCTACTACTCTGCGGCTGGACACCCCTCTACTACTATTACTGCTGCTGGACACCCCTCTACTGCTATTACTGCTGCTGGACACCCCTCTTCTACTGCTACTGCTGGACACCCCTCTACTACTACTACTGCTTGACACCCCTCTGCTACTATTGCTGCTGCTGGACACCCCTCTACTACTCTGCTGCTGGACACCCCTCTACTACTATTACTGCTGCTGGACACCCCTCTACTACTGCTACTGCTGGACACCCCTCTACTACTACTACTGCTTGACACCCCTCTGCGACTATTACTGCTGCTGGACACCCCTCTACTACTACTACTGCTTGACACCCCTCTGCGACTATTACTGCTGCTGGACACCCCTTTACTACTCTGCTGCTGGACACCACTCTACTACTATTACTGCTGGACACCCCTCTACTACTACTACTGCTTGACACCCCTCTACTACTATTACTGCTGCTGGACACCCCTCTACTA
Source organism: Heterodontus francisci (assembly GCF_036365525.1). Lineage (NCBI taxonomy): Eukaryota > Metazoa > Chordata > Chondrichthyes > Heterodontiformes > Heterodontidae > Heterodontus > Heterodontus francisci. Next base: position 97,081,468 of record NC_090385.1, read on the forward strand.
CTATTACTGCTGGACACCCCTCTACTACTACTACTACTGCTTGACACCCCTCTGCTACTATTGCTGCTGCTGGACACCCCTCTACTACTCTGCTGCTGGACACCCCTCTACTACACTGCTGCTGGACACCGCTCTACTACTGCTACTGCTTGACACCCCTCTGCTACTATTGCTGCTGCTGGACACCCCTCTACTACTCTGCTGCTGGACACCCCTCTACTACTATTACTGCTGCTGGACACCCCTCTACTACTATTACTGCTGCTGGACACCCCTCTACTACTGCTACTGCTGGACACCCCTCTACTACTACTACTGCTTGACACCCCTCTGCTACTATTGCTGCTGCTGGACACCCCTCTACTACTCTGCTGCTGGACACCCCTCTACTGCTATTACTGCTGCTGGACACCCCTCTACTACTGCTACTGCTGGACACCCCTCTGCTACTATTGCTGCTGCTGGACACCCCTCTACTACTCTGCTGCTGGACACCCCTCTACCAGTTCTTCTGCTGGACACCTCTCTACTACTATTACTGCTGCTGGACACCCCTCTTCTACTCTGCTGCTGGACACCCCTCGACTAATATTACTGCTTCTGGACACCCCTCTACTACTCTGCTGCTGGACACCCCTCTACCAGTACTTCTGCTGGACACCTCTCTACTACTATTACTGCTGCTGGACACCCCTCTTCTACTCTGCTGCTGGACACCCCTCGACTAATATTACTGCTTCTGGACACCCCTCTACTACTATTTCTGCTGCTGGACACACCTCTGCTACTATTACTGCTGCTGGACACACCTCTGCTACTATTACTGCTGCTGGACACCCCTCTACTACTATTACTGCTGCTGGACACCGCTCTACTGCTCTGCTGCTGGACACCACTCTAATAATATTACTGCTGCAGGACACCGCTCTACTACTACAACTACTGCTGGACACCCCTCTAATAATATTACTGCTGCTGGACACCCCTCTACTACTATTACTGCTGCTGGACACCCCTCTACTACTACTGCTGCTGGACACCCCTCTGCTACTACGACTGCTGGACACCCCTCTGCTATTATTACTGCTGCTGGACACCCCTCTACTACTACTGCTGCTGGACACCCCTCTGCTACTACGACTGCTGGACACCCCTCTACTACTATTACTGCTGCTGGACACCCCTCTACTACTACTGCTGCTGGACACCCCTCTGCTACTACTACTGCTGGACACCCCTCTGCTACTATTACTGCTGCTGGACACCCCTCTGCTACTACGACTGCTGGACACCCCTCTGCTACTATTACTGCTGCTGGACACCTCTCTGCAACCATTATTTCTGCTGGACACCCCTCTACTACTACTACTGCTGCTGGACACCCCTCTGCTACTACGACTGCTGGACACCCCTCTGCTACTATTACTGCTGCTGGACTCCCCTCTACTACGATTATTGCTGCTGGACACGCCTCTACTACAACTACTGCTGGACACCCCTCTGCTACTATTACTGCTGCTGGACACCCCTCTACTACTATTACTGCTGCTGGACCCCCCTCCACTACTACTACTGCTGCTGGACCCCCCTCTCCTACTTCTGCTGCTGGTTGCTCCTCCACTACTGCTATTGCTGCTGGACACCTCTTTACTACCATGTCTGAGGCAATACCCCTAATGGCCCCACAGTTTAGCGATCCCTTGCTAGATTTTCTCCTCCAGGTTACAAGGGAATGGCGGGTGGTCCACTTCCCAAGGGATTGCAAGAGGAGACCCTCCCACCTGACCATCCAACTGGTTGCCGATTGCAGAGGAGTGGGGTTACCTCTCTGAACTGGGTCCAGTGTTGCAAGAGGGTCAATGACCAACATCACTCCGCTGAGGTGAGTCCTCCATACCCATCTCCTCATTGTGGCTTGCATGTGGCTATGCTGACGGTGTGCAGCAATTGTGGAATTGACCACAAATATGGTAAGACATGACCACATCCTGTCAGATGCATGGCTGCATCTGGGCAGCAGGCTGCCATCTTCCAGCACTCACCCTCATTACATACCCTGACGGTGGACGTGGGGAGGAGCCATTCGGGAGAACCCATCAGGGGATGAGGGGCTACCACTAGCATAAGTGTTCTGTTCATGCGACGTCTTACTGTGTTGCTCTTTTTACTTGCTGGCAAGAAAATAGGTCCCAAAACACCAGGGAGACATCGGGTACTGTCGGTGGGATCCCTGATGCGCGTGCTCTAACCCAGCGGAGGAGGAGGCTCTGGAGCTAACAGAGGCCCAGGGCGGCTGTTCAATTGTGGACGGTGAGATGGAGTGGCCAGATAAGAGAGTGAAAAGACATTGTTTTCATGTGTCCTCCACCACTCTTCTGGAGAACCACATCACACCTGGTTGGCATGAGGAGATCTGAAACCTAACCCACAAATGTTTGTGTTCTTTCATGCAGGTCATGACAAACTGGAGGCAAGCTCAGTTGCTGGGACTGGGGGCTTACTATCAACCTGTGAGGAGGAGGAACAATCAGAGGATGCACCATCACATCATTCTCCTGCACACTTCACCAGCGCAGATGCTTTCACTTTGGCGAGTATGCACTCGGGCTTATATTCAGGGGCACAAGCTGGTGAGAGCACCACACATGCACCCGAGCAGCTGATGGAGGCTGTGACAGGCGAGGCCACTGTCACTCGAAGGACTGTGGATGGCTCGGCCCATGCTGAGCCCCAGGCTGATGACAAGCCTCTGATGTCGGCAGAACAGGACATGCTGGAGTTGCAGACAGAGGTATGGGAACATCTGGTGGAGCTGCCAGAGGCCATGCGTAGCCATCAGTGGATGATGGAGGAGTCCATCCATGCCATGAGTGCTGCCATGTCTCAGGTGTGTGAGTGCATGACTTCCTCCATTGAGAGTTTGACAATCCTTATGGAGAGCCAGATCCCACAGGTGTGTGCAGACCTGCACACTATTGCCTTGGCCATGAGCTCAACGCAGCTATGACAAAGTGTGAAAGGGACAAGGCGCTTCGAGTCTTCTATTGGTCCTCATACTTCTATGGTCAGCAGGAAGGTTCAAGTGAGCCTTGAAAGGGAGGAGGAGAGGCTGCCCTCCACATCTGGGAGCTCCCCTCAGAGCACTCCGATTATGGTCAACGGCTCCTCAGCCCCTCTGCCCCTGACCCCAGCTCCAGTAGCCAAAACCTCTCAGCCAGCCAAGGTCTTCTCGGCCTCAGGCAACTAGAGGACACCTACCAAAGTCATCCTAGGCCAAGGGATAGCCCAATCAGCAGCCTGCCTCTATCTCAGTTGCCAGCACAGGGGTTGCAACATATAGAAGCATACGAAAGTCTATAATGCAGAGCAGCTAGATGCATTTGGGGCTCCACGGGTGTATTAATTGTGCTCACTTTAGAGGCCATCATGGTGGCAGGAACTGGGTATGGATGAGATTGTGTCATGCCTCCCTCAATGGCCCTGGCTTCCAGTGCAAGGGGTTTAAGATCCAGTGCTGACTGCTCATTAGCCTCCTCCACATCCTCCTCAATGGATGAGGACTGGTGATCAATCATCTCCTCTTCATGAAGGCTAGATTGTGCAGAGCACAGCAGACCACCACAATACACAAGACCCTCATTGGGGTATACTGCAAGGCTCCACTGGATCGATCGAGGCAGTGGAATCTCCTCTTTAGCAGCCCATTGGCCTGCTCAATGGTCACTTGAATGGAGCTGGGGCAGGTGTTGTATCTCTCCTCTGCTGCAGTGCAAGCTTTCCTCACAGGTGTGAGTAGCATGTCTTCAATGGATACCCCTTGTCCCCAAGAATCCATCTCTGAAGGTAAGCGGGAGGCCTGAAAAGCTGTGACACCTGGGACTGTTGAAGTATATAGGCACACACCTGCAGGATGCACTTCCGGTGGTTACAGACCAGTTGTACATTGAACGAATGGAAGCCACTCCTGTTGATGTTGCCACAGGCGGCAGTGGATGACACCTTGCATCTGGAGGAGTCCAGTGATGACCCTGAAGCTGATGTTCCTTTCTGCCTGACTTTTCAGGGTCGGTCCCAGTACCACATATAGTCACCGGCACTCTTGATCAGGGCATTGGTCAGCTCCTTGATGCAGCAATGGGCTGCTGCCTGGGACACCCCATTGCATGTCTCCAGTGAATCCCCGGAAAGAGGTGGATATGTAGAAGTTGAGTACTACGATGGTCTTCAGGGCCATGGGCGTTGGGTGTCCACCAAAGCTCTTGGGTCACAACTTGTCCTGCAGCATGGTGCATAAGTCAGTGACGGCCTCCCTGGAGAACCGCAGTCTTCACTGACACTGCCACTCGGACATCTGGAGGTAGTTCAGGCGGGTCCGGTACATACTCTGGTGTGGGTAGACCCTTCTTGGCATGGCTGGCTGCTGCCGCTCTCCTATTGAAGCTTCACTGGTGGGTCGAGACAGATCCTGGCCCTTCCTCCCTCTGAGATGCCGTTGTGTGGCATGGGTCCACAAAGACAGAATATGAGACCCATGCCAGCTGATTTTTGCCCCTTCCGTGCCCTGTCCATGCTGAGATGAACTTGCCTTGGGCCCTTTCCTTGCCTACTCCCCTCTGAAGATGCACTAATGCCATGCAGTGCCCACCCTTGCAGACAGCACAGCACCTGAGACAGCGCCGACCGTACCCTTGCGCCCAAGACAGCACCCACCCTAGCCTTGCACCTGAGACTACACCCACCCTATCCTTGTACCTGAGACAGTGCCTCTCCTTGCAGAGAGCCCAGCATCGCAGGCTGGCAATGGACTACTCCCCATGGCTGCCTTCACGTAGCGTCACTGATGTCTAAGCCTTGGTGCTGCAACATTTAAATGGTTGAGGATCTGAAGGCACGTGATCCCCTTGTGTTGTTGACGAAATCTGAAACCCCCTATAAAATTGTGTTCAATTCAATGCAAATGCATTCTAACAAGCTGTTCACCAATTCAAATTGCAGTCCTGCTGTGCCTGAGCAGCATTCCCACCTTGGAACTTTCCCGCCACTGAAAAAATCCAAAACTGACGTCACAACATCGGGTTTCCAGGCAAGCATGTCACCCCGATTTTTCAGCCCGCCACAACTCCAATCCTGCTCCCGCTGGCTGGATAAAATCCAGCCCAGTGGCTCCATTTATGCAGATCTTGGTGCTAAAATGTTCTCTTGACAGGAGGGGCTGAGGTGGAGGGGGCATTCCAGCTACGGACGGTGAAGCAACTGTCAGGAAAGATTTCTCAGGGCACTAGTTGTTGTAACTCAGTTCTTTCCAAAAGCACACAATTAGCCAAGGAAAGCAATAGCTGTGTGGGATATTTGTGAAACTCTGTTGTCAGGCAAGCACCCCCCCCCACCCCCCCCACCCCCCCCTGCCACCTGCCAAGAATGAGCAAAATTATTTCACCACATGAAGATTAAAACTTAAAATTGTGGCTGGGAAGAAAGGAGAGCCTATCACAAGGAACTGCCAAGCCCCTGACTGGAAAGATATTTGCGTGCTAGCAGACAGTGTTGGAACTAGGGACCCAGTCCTTGGTTCCCCAGTACACAGAATAGTGGTGAGATCAGTTTAGTCACATGGCTAAATGGCTGTTGGAGTTTTTTATTTGAACTTGCTGAGAGAAAGAAACTCAGAAAGCTGTTTGCTCCTAGACTGACAACACTTCTCTCCTGACTGCTCTCATCGCTTTCTCATGGAACAGAAGACCCATTGAAGACACATGAGCTCAAAGAGAGAAAAGTCTCCCACGTGAACAAGGTTTAAGAAGAATACGGGACCCCAACGAAAAGTAAGAGTTGTCTATCATCAAAGACTCTATGGCGAGCTGGAAATACAGAAACAGTAACAAGAAACCCCCTTCAGAGACTGCCACAAACCTCTCTATTTTTCTTCTGCTCGTTTCTGTCCCTATTTGTATATGTGTATCGCGTGTGCATGCTGGCATGGATGTGTCGTATATCTGTAGGCGTCAGCCAAATTAGAGTTTAAGTAAATTCAATAAATTTCACTTTTCTTCTTTAAACCTAAGAAAACCTGGTGTGCTCATTTCTTTGCCTTATAATTGGAAAGCTGTGAACAAGGATTCACCAAGGGGGGAGCTCAAAACATAATGTGTTTAAAAATCAAACCCTGTTAGAATAAGACCAGGTGAAGACAGTAAAAGACCCCTAAACACCTTTCTCACCTGGTCGTAATAGACTTTGGGTGCTAGTGTCTGGAATTTTACCCACAAACAAACGAGAGAAATTGGAAGTGGGAAACTAAATTGCTCCCAATAAAAACAGAGCAAGATTAATACAGGTTTTCTTATGGTTGTGTGTGCTAGAATACTAACATGTCTGCAACTGAAGTGAGTAGCTCCCCAAGCCAGGGTAAAGTAACATGGGATAAGTTAAAAGCACTATCTGTGGAGGAGTTGAGGAAAATGGCTGAGCAGTGTGGGATCACTGTACGTGGCAAGGCTAGGATGTCTGCACTCCTAAGGCTGGTGGCCAACCATTTTTCCCTTGAATCTGAAGAGGCAGAAGCAGTGGTAGAAGTAAACCCAGACAGGGTACTGCTAGCAAAGATGCAACTGGAACAAAAGAGACTTGAATTAGAAGACAGGGAAAGAGAGAGACAGGAAAAAGAAAGGGAAAGAGAGAGGCAGGAGAGGGAGAATTGGAGAGAGAGAGAGGCAGGAGAGGGAGAAAGAGAGAGCCTTCCAGAAGGAACAGAAAGAGAAAGAGAGAGCCTTCCAAAAGGAGCGTGAAGAAAATAAAAGACAGGAGAAGGAACAAGAGAGAGAGAAGAGAGAGAGAGAGAGAGAAAAAGAATATTCCAAAAGGAATCCAAAGAGAGAGAGCTGAAGAGGTTTGAGTTAAATAGGGGGTGACAGAGTAATCCCAGTGAAAGCATGGCCTATATGGCAGAGCAGAATTCAGGGCTGGGTACAAAATTGCTAAAACTCACTCAATTAATTCCAAAATTCAATGACGAAGATGTGGAAGCATACTTTGTATCATTTGAGAAACTGGCAAGGCAGCTAACTGGTCAGCTGAGACCTGGTCTCTTTTAATACAAAGCAAGCTAACTGGAAAAGCCCATGAGGTTTATTCCTTGTTGCCAGATGAGAGTTCATCAAATTATGAACTATTCAAAAATGCTATCCTCGGAGCATATGAATTAGTACCCGAAGCCTACCGCCAAATGTTTAGAACCCTCAAAAAGCAAGCTAATCAAACCTATCGGGAGTTTGAAAGAAGTAAGCAGCTGGCTTTCGACCAGTGGCTGAGGGCTTTAAAAATACAGCTCAGCTATGAGACTCTCAGAGAAGTAAGTCTGTCAGAGGAATTTAAAAACTCTCTCCCACTCTCCATAAAGACCCATGTAGAGGAGCAGCGGGTTCAGAGAGCCCAGCAAGCGGCTGTTCTGGCCGATGAGTTTGCTTTAATTTATGAGTCAGTTTCCCAGGGGAGAACCTTTCCTAGTCATCCCCACAAATCCAAAAAGGACAAAGGTTGGGAAGGTGATATCGACCCAGGCAGTCCTGGAGGAGAAAGGAAAGCAGGAGACACAGAGGGCCCTCCTCCAGCCAAAAAGGAAGGTGCTGTGAGCATGACTGAGACCTGGAGACCTGTAGGCTTCCATTGTAATAAAGAAGGGCTTTTAAAAGCTGACTGCTGGAAATTAAAGGGGAAACTGGTAGGGTTAATCAGGGCGCACCGCTCTGTGAAGAAGGGACAAAAACAAGAAATGCTGGAATCACTCAGCAGGTCTGGCAGCATCTGTGGAAAGAGAAGCAGAGTTAACGTTTCGGGTCAGTGACCCTTCTTCGGAACTGACAAATATTAGAAAAGTCACAGATTATAAACAAGTGAGGTGGGGGTTGGGCAAGAGATAACAAAGGAGAAGGTGCAGATTGGACCAGGCCACATAGCTGACCAAAAGGTCACAGAGCAAAGGCAAACAATATGTTAATGGTGTTTTGAAAGACAAAGCATTAGTACAGATTAGGTGTGAATATACTGAATATTGAACATCAGCAAGTGCAAACCTGAAGAAAAACAACCTGAAAAAACAGTGGGTAAGCAAACTGAACAAACTAAGATGAAATGAAATAAATGCAAAAAATGTAAAAAGGAATGCAAAAAAAAAGGAAGAAAAAATAACTAAAAATGACTAAAAATGAAAGTAAAGTGGGGGGCTGTCATGCTCTGAAATTATTGAACTCAATGTTCAGTCCGGCAGGCTGTAGTGTGCCTAATCGGTAGATGAGATGCTGTTCCTCGAGCTTGCGTTGATGTTCACTGGAACACTGCAGCAATCCCAGGACAGGGATGTGAGCATGAGAGCAGGGGGGAGTGTTGAAATGGCAAGCAACCGGAAGCTCAGGGTCCTGCTTGCGGACTGAGCGGAGATGTTCCGCAAAGCGGTCACCCAGTCTGCGCTTGGTCTCCCCAATGTAGAGGAGACCACACTGTGAGCAGCGAATACAGTATACTACATTGAAAGAAGTACAAGTAAATCGCTGCTTCACCTGAAAGGAGTGTTTGGGGCCTGGGATAGTGAGGAGAGAGGAGGTAAATGGGCAGGTATTACACCTCCTGCGATTGCAAGGGAAGGTGCCCTGGGACGGGGACGAGGTGGTGGGGGTAATGGAGGAGTGGACCAGGGTGTCGCGGAGGGAACGATCCCTTCGGAATGCTGACAGGGGAAGGGAGGGGAAGATGCGACTGGTAGTGGCATCACGCTGGAGGTGGCGAAAATGGCGGAGGATGATCCTTTGGATATGGAGGCTGGTGGGATGAAAAGTGAGGACAAGGGGAACCCTGTCACGGTTCTGGGAGGGAGGGGAAGGGGTGAGGGTAGAGGTGCGGGGAATGGGTCGGACACGGTTGAGGGCCCTGTCAACCACAGTGGGGGGAAATCCTCGGTTGAGGAAAAAGGAGGTCATATCAGAAGCACCGTCATGGAAGGTAGCATCATCAGAGCAGATGCGTCGGAGACGGAGAAACTGGGAGAATGGAATGGAGTCCTTACAGGAGGTAGGGTGTGAAGAAGTGTAGTCGAGGTAGCTGTGGGAGTCAGTGGGCTTATAATGGATATTGGTAGACAACCTATCCCCAGAGATGGAGACAGAGAAGTCGAGGAAGGGAAGGGAAGTGTCAGAGATGGACCATGTAAAGGTGAGAGAAGGGTGGAAATTGGAAGCAAAGTTGATAAAGTTTTCCAGTTCGGGGCGGGAGCAGGAAACGGCACCGATACAGTCATCAATGTACCGGAAAAAACCGGAGGGGGCCTGAGTAGAACTGGAACAAAGAATGCTCGACATATCCCACAAAAAGACAGGCATAACTAGGACCCATGCGGGTACCCATAGCGACACCTTTTACTTGAAGGAAGTGCGTGGAGTTGAAGAAGGGACCCTGATGGAAAACACAGAACAAGCTGTGGCTTTAAATGTAGTAAGGGTGCAACCCAGGAAGCTTACTACGGCCAGTACAGGAAAAGTTATTAGGATTCCTGAAGGTTATTAGGGTTTTGTATTTGAAGGGAAAGTAACCCCATATCCCTCGAGTACGGCAAGCAAGCCCATAGTGATTCTCAGGGACACAGGGGCCACCAGATCCCTTTTACTGGGAAGAGGCCTGACCTTTCCCCCAGAGAGTGCAGTGAACACCAGAATGGTGGTGAATGGTATTGAAGGGCAGTGTATGCCTGTACCTGTACACCGGGTGCACCTGGAGTGCGACCTAGTTTCATGACTGGTGACTGTAGGGACTGTCCCTAGTTTGCCTGTGGACAGGGTTGACCTGCTCCTCAGTAACGATCTGGTAGGGGCGAAGGTGGTAGCCCCCCAGTAGTGAAAGAAAGACTGCAAGAGGTCAGAGAAACAGGGCGGTGGCAAGAGACAGTCTCCTGCAGGTGAAGACAGTAAAAGACCCCTAGACACCTTTCTCACATGGTCGTAACACTGTGCAGAGGCTTATAAGTGCAAAACCTGCATCAGAATATTAGACAATAAAGTGGAGCTGTCTCCACTATCACTCCACCAGACAGAAGCTTCATGTTATTACTCTGACATCTGAACCCTTAATCAGATTCCACCTTGTAACTCTGTTATTCTGTGTATAAATCCCCCAACTCGTTGATTATTGCCCATCCCTAGTTGTCCTTGAGAAGGTGATGATGAACTGCCTTCTTGAACTGCTGCAGTCCATGTGGTGAAGGTACTCCGACAGTGCTTAATGTTTAGGGCAGTCACTGTCACCTCACCTTTGGAGTTCAGCTCTTTTGTCCATGTTTGGACCAAGGCTGTAATGAGGTCTGGAGCTAACTGATGCTGACAGGATCTGAGCTAGCAGTGAGCAGGTTATTGCTGAGTAAGTGCCACTTAAAAGCACTGTTGACACCTTCTATCACTTTTCTGACAAGTAAGAGTAGACGGATGGGGTGGTAATTGGCCAGATTGGATTTTTCCTGCTTTTTGTGGACAGGAGGTGCCTGGACAATTTTCCTCATTGTTGGTTAGATATCAGTATTGTAGTTTTACTGGAACAGCTTGGCTCAGGGTTTAGCTGGCTCTGGAGCAGAAATCTTTAGTCATACAGCTGGGATGTTACTGGGGCCCCTAGCCAATGTGCTTTGTTGAATGATAATTTTCATGAATGCATTGACTGGAGGTCTGAACTTATAATTTTTTTTAAAGATATTTTTAAAAGACCTGCTAAAAGGATGCCTTTTCTGGCACCTTAAGATGGCTACCTAATTTGCAACCCTGTATCCTATACTGCAATGCTTTTGAGGAGGGAGATGAAATGTCTGCTGATGCCCCAGCAAGAACCAAGACGCAGGAAGTTTAAGGGAACGACCTGTTCTTTTTAGCAAGAGAGAAATACTGCTAACTGCTATGTTTGAATGACTGAGTGACTGTCATGTGACATGCCCCTCCCCATCTGTAGTTTTAAGCTTATGTCTTTCTGCAGCAGAGAGAGGAGAAGCAACTGGAGACCCAAGCACATGTAGACCAAAGTGTGGGTCGCTCTCTTTCATGCTACCTCCATTTCAGCTTGAAAGCTTTCAAATCCTGCTTGTTGACTGACCAACTCTGTATACTCCGCCTACAATCAGAAACCCCATTGGAGGAAATCACCCGCATCGCTGTATCCAAGCCTCAGGACCACTGAATTTAGCTAGAAGCCAGCCAAATTACCAAACTCCACAGACTGTATACATCTTTTTTCTACCCCTTTATCTATAATTCAACCAAACTACCTTTCCCCACTCTGTAACCTATTTGTCTGTATGTAAACCTCAAGAGTGTGTGTGTGTGTGTGTGCGTGTATGTGTGTGTGTGTGAGTAAAAGTTGGCACATTATTATTTTCATGAGTTTGGTTTAGCTATAATAAAGTTAACCTCTTTCTTTGTTAAATCAAGAAACCCTGTCCAATTGGTTCTTGTTATGATCATAGCAAATATGTAATCAAACACCTACTGAATTGGCCGGTACATCCACTTTAAGAAAGAATTTAAGCCTGTTGTGATCAAACAAGAAGAGGCGAAAGAGGGAAGCCTTTCGATCCCTCCTCACTTGACCATAACATCTCACAGCTCTGATGGTGGGGACCTTAGGAGGAGGCCAAAGTGGATCATCCACCAACTGCCAGGTGGCCCATCTGATTTTATTCTTATTGTAGTTTTTTGTAACTGATTGGTACAACTGAGTGAGTTTTTAGTCCATTTCAGACAGCAGTGATGATTCAGCTACATTGCTGTTGGTTTGAGTTACATATATGGCAGGCCAGGTAAGGACGGCAAATCCTTTTTCTTTAAAGGGCATTAGTGAACCAGATGAGTTTTTATGACAATCCTGTAGCTTCATGGTCACGATTACTAATACTAGCTTTTTATTCCAGCTTTATTTAATAAATAAAATTTAAATTTCTCAGTTAGGATTTCAACTTATGTCTGCAGATCATTAGTCCGGGCCTATGGATTACTAGCAGCAAAACATAATCACTTTACCCAGATTCCAGTCGGTAACTCATTTCCGGGTATCTGTTATATATAGGTATAATCCAACCAAACCCCTCAATTAGATTCCAGTCGGTAACTCACTCCTGGGTATATGTTATTATATGTATAAAGCACCTGAATACCTTGATTCAATTGCGGCCTGTAAATTACTCCCTGTTCTCTCTTATTCCATATAAAAATCACCTGAACCTCTCAATTAGATTCTAGCCTGTAACTTACTTCTGGGTATCTGTTATTCTATATATAAATTGCTGAAACCCCTCAATTAGATTCTGACCTGTAATTCACTCCTGGGACAGTTATTCTATCTATGAACCACTCATACCCCTTGATTGTATTCCACTATTTCTAGAGAGCAGGGGAGTTATCCTGATGCCCTGGCCAATATTCATCCCTCAATCAACAAAACTAAAACAGATTATCCAGTAATTCAACAGATTACTGTTAGTAGGAGCTTGCTGTGCGTAAATTGGTTATCTCTTTTCCTACATGACAGCCGTAACGACACTTCAAAGGTACTTCATTGGCTGCAAAGTGCTTTGGGATGTCTTGAGGTCATGGAATGCTCAATAATAATGCAGGTCTTTCTTTCTTCCTACATGTACTGCGTGGTGACCTTTCCACACTGCTCTGTGGCCACCCAGGGTGCCATCCGGGCATGTATTTCTCAGGTGACTTGAATCACTCTTCCACAGTGCATGGGAATTCTTCAAAACTGGGCATTGCACCAAGGTGGCACTAAGACAGGAACGTCGAGGTACAGGGTGGAATGTAGGGAACCATCGACGTACAGGCAGCATGAAATAGGATCATCGAGTTACAGGTGGCACTGAGTGAGGACCATCGAGCTGCAGGGAACAGTGAACAGGACCATCGAAGTACAGGCAGCACTGAGGCAGAGTCAACATGGTTTTATGAAAGGGAAGTCATGCAGACTTGGTAATGTGTAATGAGACAGGATTAATAAATGTAAGGCATATCTCCTGTATTTTGTTATGCTGTGAGGCATCTGTTAATATCGCCTGCATTTCTATTCATGAGTAAAATGTAACCAGTTGTGGTGAGGACCAGTGTGTGGAGCTCGCTGGGTGGTAAAAATCTGGAGGCGGAGGAAACAGTCTAACTGAACAAGGGCTCCCACATTCACGCAGAGACAGACAAATCAAGATATGCCACTGATGTGGTAGCCTCGGCTGTTAGAACATCAAATAGCCTATCTACAGCCACTCTCATGGACAATGGCCTTTTGAAATATATGTGAATGGTTTCCTTCTTGCCTTATCAAGATGCAGAAATCACATCCATGCGTGGTATGCAACCAAGAACTCCCCCTGCTGAGAGCAGGATATGACCATATGCAGGTGGTCTTGCATTACCAGGGTGGGATTGATAAGGCACTGAAATTCATCAGATGACCCAATTCAAAACATTACTTTATATGTCGAGGGACCAGGGTCAGAAAGGGATTTAATGCAACAGCTCAAAAGGATATTGTTGCTGCAGCCGGGAAGTGTGACTTGGTCAGTCACAGGAAGTCATGCAGAAGATACTGTTCAACGGATCTGACCATCCAGGAATGAGTTTCTGTACAGGGGTCTACTAAGCAACTGGTGTTGTAAGTATACACTATTGCTTGGTGAGTTAATAAAGGTGTTCAACATAAAATGGCAATTGTATCCAAAGTTTGTTTTCTGCCATTGATACTCAGTACGGGGCAGGACCTTCGAGGGAAGTGAGACTCCCTGTTAAGAGTCTTACATTAATGGTCGCATAGGAAAGGATCCTCGAGACAGGAGTGATCATAACATGATAGAATTTCACATTCAATTCGAAGGTGAGAAATTTGGGACTGAAACTAGTGTCTAAACTTAAATAAAGGCAATTACAAGGGTTTGAAGACAGAGCTGGCGAAAGTGGACTGAGAAATTAGGTTAAAAAGACAGTAGATAAGCAGTGGCAGACATTTAAGGAGATGTTTCATAATTCTCAACAAAGATATATTCCATTGAGAAAGAAAGACTCTATGAGAAGGATGAACCATCCATGACTAATTAAGGAAGTTAAGGATGGTATCAAATTGAAAGAAAAGGTGTACAATGCTGCAAAGATTAATGGTAGGCCAGAAGATTGGGAAAGTTTTAGAAACCAGCAAAGGATGGTTAAGAAAAAATAAAGAGGGAGAAATTAGAGTATGAGAGTAAACTGGCAAGAAATATAAAAACAGACATAAAAGCTTCTACAAATATATAGAAAGGAAAAGAGTAGCTAAAGTAAACATAGGTCCTTTAGAGGATAAGATTGGGGAATTAACAATGGGAAACAAGGAAATGGCAGAGACTTTGGACAAGTATTTTGTCTCTGTCTTCACAGTATTGAGGACATAAAAGACATCCCAAGAACAGTAGAAAATCAAGAGGCAAAAGGAAGGGATGAACTTATGACTCGAGAAAAGGTAATAGAAAAACTAATGGGAATAAAGGCTGACAAGTCCCCTGAACCTGATGGCCTGCTTCCTAGGGTCTTAAAAGAAGTGGCTGCAGAGATAGTGGGTGCATTGGTTTTAATCTTCCAAAATTCCCTCGATTCAGGAAAGGCCCCAGTGGACTGGAAAACCACAAATGTAACACCTTTATTCAAGAAAGGAGGGAGACAGAAAGCAGTAAACTATAGGCCAGTTAGCCTAACATCTGTCATTGGGAAAATGCTGGAATCCATTATGAAGGAAGCAGTAGCAGGACATTTAGAAAATCGTAATGCAATCAGGCAGATTCAACATGGTTTATGAAAGGGGAATCGTATTTGGAAAATTCTTTGAGCATGTAACAAGCAGGGTGGATAAAGGGGAACCAGTAGATGCAGTGGATTTGTATTTTCAAAAGGCATTTCATAAGGTACCACATAAAAGGTTACTACACAGGATAAGAGCTCATGGTGTTGGGGGTAATAATATTAGCACGATAGAGGATTGAGTGTCAGCATTAATGGAGCATTTTCAGGTTGTTAAACTGTAACTAGTGAAGTGCCACAGGGATCAGTGATGGGGCCTTAAACTAGTTACGAGTGTATTGTTGCCAAATGTGTGGACAATACAAAGATAGGTGGGAAAACAAGTTGTGAGGAGGACACAAAATGTCTCAAAAAGATATAGATAGGTTAAGTGAGTGGGCAAAAATTTGGCAGATGGAGTATAATGTGGAAAATTGTGAGGCTGTTCGCTTTGGTAAGAATAGAAAAGCAGAATATTATTTAAATGGAGAGAAACTGCAAAATGCTGGGGTGCAGAGGGATCTGGGTGACCTCATACATGAATCACAAAAGGTTAGCATGCAGAGACAGCAAGTAATTAGGAAGGCAAATGGAATGTTTGCATTTATTGCAAGGCCGGGGGGTGGTGGGGGGTGGGTAGAGTATAAAAGTAGGGAAGTCTTGCTACAGCTGTACAGGGAATTGGTGAGACCACACCTAGAATACATAAGAACACAAGAAATAGGAGCAGGAGTGGGCCATTCAGCCCGTTGAGATTGCTTTGCCATTCAATGAGATCATGGCTGATCTTCTACTTCAACACCATTTTCCTGAAGTAGCCCTGTATCCCTTGATGTTTTTAAAATGTATAAGAACATAAGAAATAGGAAAGTCTTATTGCATAGAGCTATTAATCAGTGAAAGGCTCTGTCCCTGGGTAGCCTCAAACTACCAACCTTTATGTTAGCAGCTGAATACGCTAGCCGATTGTGCCACAGACATGGAACTATATTGCCGTTCCTTCACAGTCGCTGGGTCAAAATCCTGGAACTCCGCACTATTGGTGTACCTACACTCCAAGGACTGCAGCAGTTCAAGAAGGCAGCTCACTACCACCTTCTCAAGGGCAATTAGGGAAGGGCAATAAATGCTGGCCTGGCCAGTGACGCCCACATCCCATGAACAAAAAAAAACTAATCAGAATTCTGGACTAAAATCATTGCAATTCCTCCTCCCCATCCCCTACACTGTATTTTTACTAAGCATCCTTGCCACTTCACATCTCACTCCCCAAATAAGGGTTATTCTAACCTCATCCTCCCCAACCACCCATTGAGCATTTTCTGGCCACTCCTCAATCTTTTCTCTCTGAGTCTTTCCATTCCTCCTTTCACACCCCTCCCCTCCACATCCATTGTATTTCTGTTTTTCTTCCCCTTCCCGCGCCCCCCACCTTCATCCTTTTTCTCTCCTTTGTCCCATTTCAGTTGGAGAGCACACCTGTACCCTTTTGGTACACATCATACCAATCAAACGCCAGTAAAAGATATAGCACTGATTGGGACTTAAGTCTATTTTTGGGTGTCTCACTTTGATGGGCATAACAAAAAACTAGAACTTTTACCTTGTTCTGCTGGCACTGTGGCTGCCACCATCTTGGTTTGGGTCCAGAGATGGTCAATCTTGAGGTATAAATGGATGGAACATACTCCAGGCATTGACCATTCAACCATAAACCATTAAAGGAATCATTGGAGACCACTCAGAAAATGGCCCAGGAAGTGTTTAAATTTGATTTTGGTAGGGTTAGGATTGTTCCATCTGGCTCCAGAAAAAACTCCCGCCCACCTGAGCACCTACTCCCACTGACAAGCAGCTCAGAGTGGGAGCCCTCCCACAACTGGTAAGATGCAGCAGCGTGGCCGCTTGGTGCCCACAGCATGTGAAAGAGACACAGCCTTCAAAATATCACAGGCCTCATGGCAACAACAATCAGCAGTTAATAAAGTGAAAATTGCTCCAGTGGATTTCCAACAGGAAATGCTCAGACTTCAGTCCTAACCAGTCATACCAAAATGAGTGACGGTTACTTGTTCGAATCCAACCACGGTATACAAATACAGTTAAAACTGAAATACTGGAACTCTGGTATAAATACAACACATTGGAAATACACATCAGATCAATCTGTAAAATAAAGACTAATAATCAGTTGTGTACAGTTCGGCTGAAAGGTCTTACAAGTAAAACATTAACCTACTTGATTTCCTCTTTACTGGTATTAACTGATCTATATACTTCCAGATTTTATTGTTTCTATTCATCGTTATTAGGCACTTGGCAGTTCTCCAGAGAACATTGGGTTGCTCGTACGTTGTTAAATTTCTTACGGTCGGGACTGCATACAGTTTTCGTCTCCTTACTTAAGGAAGGATATACTTCCATTGGAGGCAGTTCAGAGAAGGTTCACTAGGCTGATTCCTGGGATGAAGCGGTTGTCTTCTGAAGAAAGGTTGAGCAGTTTGTGACTATAGTCATTGGAGTTTAGAAGAATGAGAGGTGATCTTATTGAAACATATGAGATTCTGAGGCAGCTTGACAGGGTAAATGCTGAGAGGATGTTTCCCCTCATGGGGGAATCTAGAACTAGGGGGCACAGTTTCAAACTAATGGGTCTAAAATAAAAGCAAAATACTGCGGATGCTGGAAGATGCTGAGAAGTTACAGACCTGAAATGTTAACTCACTTTCAATCTCCACAGATGCTGCCAGACCTGTTGAGTATTTCCAACACTTTCTGTTTTTATTTCAAAATAATGGGTCTTCCATTTAAGACAGAGATGAGGAGGAATTTCTTCTCTCAGAAGGTCATTAGTCATTGGAATTCTCTATCTCAGAGAGCAGTAGAGGCTGGGTCATTGAATATATTCAAGACTGAGTTAGACATATTTTGATCTACAAGGGAGTCAAGGGTTATCAGGGGCTGGCATGAAAGTGATGTTAAGGCCAGAATCAGATCAGCCATGGTCTTATTAAATGGTGGAGCAGCCTCGCGGGGCTGAATGGCCTACTCCTGCTCCTATTTCTTATAATCTTATGAGACAGGACAGTCAAGGTACAGGCAGCACTGGAACAGGACAGTCAAGGTACATGGGGCAATGGACAGGACCATCGAGATCTAGGGTGCAATGGACAGGACCATCGAGATCTAGGGTGCAATGGACAGGACCATCGAGATCTAGGGTGCAATAGATGTCACCACTTTGGTTTATACTCACCAGCACTAATTTTACCTCAACCCCACCAGATTAATGTATTGGGCTGGTGTGGGGAGCAAGAGAACAAGTAAAGGAGTGGGCAAGTTAGAGAGGAGCCAGGGGCAACAGCTAGCATTCAGGACTCAAGGATGGGCATCAGTTCCATATTCTCTGCTTCACATCATCCTCATCATCATCACCATCAAAGTCAACAAGAATAATTTTCTTTCTTGTCTGTTCTGCCTCTTCCTCATTATCTTCCTTCTCTTCCCCATTCTCTGTGACCTGTTGCTGGGCTGGATCTACAGGAAAGGAGAGTAGAAGCTAAGGAATTGTGAGGATTACACTCCAGGGACTAAGGAGACAGAGAACAGGGTGAAAACTTGTGGCTGTTTGATGTTTCACCATGACACCACGGACACTGTGTAACTGTTTGCCCATTAGCCAGAATTATGCCACCAATTGCACTATCTCCCATGGCAAGAGAAGACTACCACCCCAGTCTTCTTTATGATAAGTTACTTTATGTCAGACCTGCCCTGTCCGGTGTCCTCCCACCTTCTGACAATGTGCACAAGAAGATTGTCAAGCAAGTTACATGTTTTGTCCAGGTGAAATGGAAGAGAGGGAGGAACTCAAGAAAATTACAATCACCAGCTTAGAGGTACTGAATAAATTGTTGGAGCTGCGGGCGGGCAAGGCCCCAGGTCCTGATGGACTTCATCCTAGGGTGTTAAAAGAAGTGGCAAGTGAGATAGTTGATGCGTTAGCTTTAATTTTCCAAAATTCCCTAGATTCGGGGAAGGTTCCGTTAGATTGGAAAATAGCGAATGGAACTCCTTTATTCAAAGAGGGAGAGAGGCAGAAAGCAGGAAACTATAGACCAGTTAGCTTAACATCTGTCTTAGGGAAAATGTTACAAGCTATTAATAAAGACGTTATAACAGGGCATTTAGAAAAATTCAAGGTGATCAGGCAGAGTCAACATGGTTTTGTGAAAGGGAAATCATGTTTAACCAATTTATTGGAGTTCTTTGAGGCAATTACATGCACTGTGGATAAAGGAGAACCGGTGAATGTATTGTACTTAGATTTCCAGAAGGCATTTAATAAGGTGCCACATCAAAGGTTATTGCAGAAAATAAAAGCTCATGGTGTAGGGGTTAACATATTGACATGGATAGAAGATTGGCTAGCTAACAGGAAACAGAGAGTAGGCATAAATGGGTCATTTTCTGGTTGGCAAGATGTAATGAGTGGTGTACTGGGGGCTTTTTACAACTTTTTACAATTTACATAAATGACTTAACATAACATAAGAACTAGGAGCAGGAGCAGGCAATTCAGCCCCTCGAACCTGCTCCACCATTCAATATAATCATGGCTGATCTCACGGCCTCAACTCCACTTTCCTGCCCATTCTCCATAACCCTTCAACCCATTACTAATTAAAAATCTGTCTATCTCCTCCTTAAATTTACTCAATGTTCCGGCATCCATCGCTCTCTGGGGTAGTGAATTCCACAGACTCACGACCCTTTGAGAGAAGTAATTTCTCCTCATCTCTGTTTTAAATCTGCTACCCCTTATCCTAAAACTATAACCTCTCGTTCTAGATTGCCCCACCAGAGGAAACATCCTCTCTACATCAACTTTGTCAATCCCCTTAATCATCTTATATAATTCAATTAGATCTCCCATTCTTCTTAGATGAAGGGACTGAAAGTATGGTTGTTAGATTTGCTGAAGACACAAAGATAGGTAGGAAAGTAACTTGTGAAGAGGGCATAAGGGGCTACAAAGGGATATAGATAGGTTAAGTGAGCGGGCAAAGACCTGGAAAATGGAGTATAATGTGGGAAAGTGGGAAATTACCAATTTGGCAGGAAGAATAAAGAAGAAGCATATTATCTAAATGCTGAGAGATTGCAGAGCTCTGAGATGCAGAGGGATCTGGGTGTCCTAGTGCATGAATCGCAAAAGGTTAGTATGCAGGTGCAGCACGTAATTAGGAAAGCTAATAGAATTCTATCGTTTATCGCGAGGGGAACTGAATACAAAAGTAGGGTGGTTATGCTTCAGCTATAGAGTCATAGATTCATAGAGTTATACAGCACAGAAACCTTCCCTTCGGCCCATCATGTCTGTGCTGGCCATCAAGCACCTATCTAATTTAATCCCATTTTCCAGCACTTGGCCCAGAGTGTTTCAAGTGCTCATCTAAATACTTCTTAAATATTGTGAGGGTTCCTGCCTCTACCACCTCTTCAGGCAGTACATTCCAGATTCCAACCACCCTCTGGGTGAAAAAACGTTTCCTCAAATCCCCTCTAAACCTCCTGCCCCTTACCTTCAATCTATGCCCCCTGGTTATTGACCCCTCCGCTAAGGGAAAAAGTTTCTTCCTATCTAACCTATCAATGCCCCTCATAATTTTGTAAACCTCAATCATGTCCCCTCTCAGCCTTCTCTGTTCTAAAGAAAACAACCCGAGCCTATCCAGTCTCTCTTCATAGCTGAAATGCTCCAGCCCAGGCAACATCCTGGTGAATCTCCTTTGCACCCTCTCCAGTGGAATCACATCTTTCCTGTAGTGTGGTGACCAGAACTGTATACAGTACTCCAGCTGTGGCCTAACTAGCGTTTTATACAGCTCCATCATAACCTCCCTGCTCTTATATTCTATGCCTCGGCTGATAAAGGCAAGTATCCCATATGCCTTCCTAATCACCTTATCTACCTGTGCTGCTGCCTTCAGTGATCTATGGACAAGTATACCAAGATCCCTCTGACCCTCTGTACTTCCTAGGGTCCTACCATCCATTGTATATTCCCTTGCCTTGTTAGTCCTCCCAAACTGCATCACCTCACACTTCTCAGGTTTAAATTCCATTTGCCACTGCTCTGCCCATCTTACCAGCCCATCTATATCATCCTGTAATCTAAGGCTTTCCTCCTCACTATTTACAACACCACCAATTTATGTGTCATCTGCGAACTTACTTATCATAACTGCTATATTCACATCTAAATCATTAATGTACACTACAAACAGCAAGGGTCCCAGCACCAATCCCTGTGGTACACCACTGGTCACAGGCTTCCACTCGCAAAACCAACCCTCAACCATTATCCTCTGCCTCCTGCCACTAAGCCAATTTTGGATCCCATTTGCCAAATTGCCCTGGATCCCATGGGCTCTTACCTTCTTAACCAATCTCCCATGCGGGACTTTATCAAAAGCCTTACTGAAGTCCATGTAGACTACATCAACTGCTTTACCCTCATCTACACATCTAGTCACCGCCTCGAAAAATTCAATCAATTTAGTTAGACGATGTTAGCTATGATATCAGAGGACTGCAAGATTACAAATGTTACACTCTTGTTTAAAAAAGTGGCGATGGATAAATCCAGCAACTACAGTAAGTCAGCCTAATATCAGTGGTCAGAAAATCTTTTAGAGACTATAATCTGTGACAAAATAAGTTGACATTTAGAAACATATGAGCTAATAAATGATAGTCAGCATGGATTTGTTAAAGATACATCGTGTTTGATTAACCTCACAGAATCACAGAACGGTTACAGGACAGAAGGAGGCCATTTGGCCCGTCATGTCTGTGCTGGCTCTGCTAAGGACCAATTTACCTTGTGCCAGTCCCCGGCCTTCTTCCCATAACCCTGCGTATCCTTTTTAGATAACAATCCATTTCCCTCTTGAATGCCTCAATTGAACCTGCCTTCACCACATTCTCTGGCAGTGCATTCCAGATCCCAACCACTCGCTGTGTGTCGCCATTGCTTCTTTTGCCAATTACCTTAAATCTGTGCCCTCTTGTTCTCGACCCTTCTACCAAATGGAACAGATTTTCCCTCTCTACTCTGTCCAGACCCCTCATGATTTTGAACACCTATATCAAATCTCTTCTCAACATTCTCCAAAGAAAACTGTCGCAACTTCTCCCATTATCTACACAAATGACCTTCCTCATCACTGGAACCATTTTCATGAATCTTTTCTGTGCTCTCTCTAATGTCTTTACATCTTTCCTAAAGTGTGGCACCCAGAGCTGGACACAATACTCCAGCAGAGACCGAACCAGCATTTTATACAAGTTTAACATAACTTCCTTGTTTTTGTACTCTATGCCCCTATTAATAAAGCCTAGGATGCTGTATGCTCTATTAACCACACTCTCAACTTGTCCTGACAAGTTTTATGCACAAAATACACCCAGGTCCCTCTGCTCCTGTACCCCCTTTAGAATTGTACCTTTTATTTTATATTGGCTCTCCGCATTCTTCCTACCACTTCACTCTTCTCTGCATTAAATTTTATTTGCCACTTGTCTGCCCATTCCACCAATCTGCCTTTGTCCTTTTGAAATTTAACACTATCCTCCTCACAGTTCACAACGCTTCCAAGTTTCGTATCATCTGCAAACTTTGAAATTGTGCCCTGTACACCAAGGTCTCGGTCATTCGTATATATCAGGAAAAGCAAGGGCTCTAACATTTTCGCCCTGCCTGCAACAGTAGTAGACTTGCCAACTTTAAGGGCATTTAAGTGGTCATTGGATAGACATATGGATGAAAATGGAATAGTGTAGGTCAGATGGTTTCACAGGTCGGCGCAACATCGAGGGCTGAAGGGCCTGTACTGCGTTGTAATGTTCTATGTTCTATGTTCTATAAACCCTCCTCCAGTCCAAAAAACATCCATTAACCATTACTCTCTGTTTCCTGTCCCTCAGCCAATTTCATATCCATGTTGCTACTGTCCCTTTTATTCCATGAGCTATAAATTTGCTCACAAGTCTGTTGTGCGACACTTTATCAAATGCCTTTTGGAAGTCCATGTACACCATTTCAATAGCATACCCTCATCAACCCTTACTGTTGCCTCATCAAAGAAACTCAGCCAGTTAGTTAAACACAATTTACCCTCAACAAATCCATACTGGCTTTCCTTAAGTAACCCACATTTGCACAGGTGACAATTAATTTTGTCCCAAATTATCACTTCTAGAAGCATCTGCACCACTGAGGTTAAACTGACTAGCCTGTAGTTGCTGGGCTTATCTTTACACCCTTTTTTGAACAAATGTGTAACGTTTGCAATTCTCCAGTCCACTGGCACCACCCTGAGTCTAAGGAAGACTGAAAAATTATGACCAGTACCACTGCAATTTCCATTCTCACTTCCCTCAGTATCCTTGGATGCATCTCATCCGTTCCTGGTGCCTTGTCAACTTTAAGTACAGACAGCCTATCCAATACCTCCTCCTTATCAATTTTAAACCTGGTGTCTGAATTACCTCCTATTTCACCGTGACCTGTGCAGCATCTTCTTCCTTGGTAAAGACAGATACAAAGTATTCATTTAATACCTCAGCCACGCCCCCTGCCTCCATGTGTAAATCCCCTTTTTGGTCTCTAATTGGCCCCACTACCCTTTTACTATTTATCTGCCTGCAGAAGACTTTTGGATTCCCTTTTATGTTAGTTGCCAGTCTCTTCTCATACTCTTTGCTTCCCTTATTTGTTTTTTCAGTTCCCCTGGTTCTCAATTGTATTAGCTTGAAATCTGTCATAAGCACACGTTTTCCAGTTCATCTTAATCTCTATCTCTTTTGTCACCCAGGGTGCCCTTGATTTGTTTGCCTGACCTTTCCCCTTCGTGGGATATACTTTGTCTGTGCCCAGACTATTTCTTCTTTAAAGGCAGTCCATTGTTTTGTTACTGTTTTTCCTGCTAACCTTTGATTCCACTTTATCTGGATCAGATCCATTCTTATCCATTCGTGGGGCGGCACAGTGGCGCAGTGGTTAGCACCGCAGCCTCACAGCTCCAGCGACCCGGGTTCAATTCTGGGTACTGCCTGTGTGGAGTTTGCAAGTTCTCCCTGTGTCTGCGTGGGTTTTCTCCGGGTGCTCCGGTTTCCTCCCACAAGCCAAAAGACTTGCAGGTTGGTAGGTAAATTGACCATTATAAATTGCCCCTAGTATAGGTCGGTGGTCGGGAAATATAGGGACAGGTGGGGATGTGGTAGGAATATGGGATTAGTGTAGGATTAGTATAAATGGGTGGTTGATGGTCGGCACAGACTCGGTGGGCCGAAGGGCCTGTTTCAGTGCTGTAACTCTAAACTAAAACTAAACTAACCCATTGAAGTTCACTTTCACCCAGTTTATTATTCTTACTCTGAATTGTTCTTTGTCCTTTTCTATAGTCAGCCTAAACCTTATGATAACATGATCACTGTCCCCTCAATGTTCTCTACTGATACTTAATCCACTTGGCACACCTCATTCTCAAGAACCAGGTCCAGCAGTGCCTCCCCTCTTGTTGGACTGGAAACATACATCTGTATAACATTTTCCTGAACATACTCTAGGAATTCTTGCCCCTCTCTGCCCTTTACACTACTCCTATTCCAGTCTATATTTGGATAATTTTAGTCCCCCAGTATAACTACCCTATAATTCTTGCAACACTCTGCAATTTCCTTGCAAATATGTTCCTCTACATTTTTCCCACTAGTTAGTGACCGATAGATTACACTGAGCAATGTAATTGCACCTTTTTTGTTCCTTAGCTCTGGCCAAATAAATTCTGCCCTTGACCACTCTCTCTCTCTCCAGCACTGCAATTTTCTCCTGAATCATACAGCAACCCCTTCCCCTTTTCTTCCTTTCCTGTCTTTCCTGAACTTGTATCCAGGAATATTTAATACCAATCCTGCCCTTCTTTGAGCCAGGTCTCTGTTATCGCCACAACATCATATTTCCACATGTCAATCTACGCCTGTAACTCACCACTCTTTTTAACCACACTCCATGCATCCACATACATGCATAATGACCCTGACTCAGGCTTTATTACTTTCTCCCTTACTCTGAACCCACCTAATAACTTACTATTTCCTACTCTAGTGCTATCTGTCTCTCCCAATATTCTGTGCACCTTAATATTCCTGTCTGATATTATCTCCAGGTTCCCATACCCCTACTAAGTTAGTTTAAACCCTCCCCAATAGCACTAGCAAATCGCCCCGTGAGGTAATTTGCCTCGGCTCTCTCTAAGAGCAACCCAGCCGACCTATACAGGTTTCATCTTTCCCAGAGCCAGTCCCAATGCCCCAGGAATCTAAAGCCCTCCCTCCAGTCACACATTCATCTGCTTTATCCTCCTATTTCTATACTCACTTGTGGTTGGTACCAGGAATAACCTGAAGATTACTACTTTTGAGGTCCTGCTTGCTAATTTCTTACCTCGCTCCCTAAATTTTGACTCTAGGCCCGCATCCTACTTTCTACCTATGTCATTGGAGAGTGAGATGCACTCAGGGGACTCCTGCACTATCTGCCTGTTTCTTCTTGATTGTCTGATGGTCACCTATTCCCTCTCTCCCTGCATATTCTTAAACTGCAGGGTGACCACATCTATAAGTGCGCTATCCACGAAGTTCTCAACCTCATGGATGCACCGCAGTGTCATCAGCTGCTGCTCAAGTTCCAAAACCCAGAGCTCAAGCTGCTGCAACTGATGACATTTCCTGCACATATGGTTATCCAGGACATGAGAGGTGTCCTGGAGTTCCCACACAGCACAGGATGCGCCCTCGAGAGGTCAGAGCTACCTTGCCATTCCTCTATCTATTAGATAATAAAGTATACTACTATTAATAAACCTTGCTGCTACTAATAAACCCTATTCCTTAATGATTCACTTACACCTATCAATTCACTTACTGATATATTAACCCGGACTGAATATTTTAAATTTCCAAACACCTAATTTGAACAAATACCCTAAACAGAAAAGAGAAAAATACACATCAGTCATTTATTTGCTTCTCTCTGACGTCACACTAAGATTTTTTTTTTGAACGGTTGAGTTCTTTGATAAAGTAGCAGAGAGGGTTCATGAGGTTAGTGCAGTTGATGTGTGTATGGACTTTCAAAAAGTGTTTTACGAAATAACATACAACAGACTTGCTAACAAAATTAAAGCCCATGGGATTGAAGGGGCAATGGAAGCATGGATACAAAAGGGACAGAATGCAGAGAATCGCGTTTTTTCAGACTGGATGAAAGTATACAGTGGCTTTCCCAGGTGTTTGATATTAGGATCACTGCTCTTTTTGATATATATTATTTATCTGGACTTGGGTTTACAGGGCATAGTTTCAAAATTTTCAGATGATACTGTAAACAATGAGGCAGTTAGTAATAGAGGTCCAGGGGGCATAGACATACTGGTGAAATGGGCAGACTTATGATAAATGATAAACAGAGCATTGTGAAGTGATACATTTTGGTAGGAATAATGAAGAGAGGCAATATGAACTAAAGGTACAATATTAGAGGGGGTTGTAAGGTCTGAAGGTGGCAGGACAAGTTGAGAACGCAGTTAAAAAAAAGCATATGGGATCCTTGCTTTCATTAATAGAGGAAGAGAGCACTAAAGCAAGGAAATTATGCTACACCTGAGGCTGGTTAGGCCTCAGCTGAAGCACTGTGTTCAATTCTGGGCACCACACTTTAGGAACGATGTCAAGGTCTTCGAGTGAGTGCAGAAGAGATTGATTGGAATGGTATCAGGGATGAGGGACTTCAATTATCTGCAGAGTAGAGAAGTTTAGGAGGAGACTTAATAGAGGTGTTCAAAACCATGAAAGATTTTGATAGACTATTTCAGGAGAAATTGTTTCCTGTGGCAGAAGGGTTGATACAGAGTTCAGGTGATTGGCAAATAAAATGAGTCAACATGAGAAAACATTTTTTTACACAGCAAGTTGTTGTGATCCAGAATGCACTGCCTAAAGCAGTGGTGGAAGCAGATTCAACAGTAATTTTCAAAAGAGAGTTGGATAAATACTTGAAGGACAAAAAAATGTGGATGGCTGTGGGAAAAGAGCAGAGGAGTGAGATTAATTGCATAGCTCTGCCAAAGAGCCATCAACCAGCATGATAGACTGAATAGCCTCCTGCTGTGCTGCATCATTCTACGATTCTATATTGCCATTGCCTATGTCTAATAAGTTTTTAGACATGAAGTTAAACATTTGACATATAATTAAAAGTTAAATATTACAGTCTCACGACTATACCAAAATTATAAAAAAACACTTTGTACATAAGATATTCAGATTCAAATCAGCTGTGTTCAACCATACAGATGCCTCCCTTTTGGATCCACCAAGCTCAAATTATAAATTTGCCATTTTTAAATCTTTCTAAACTATATTATTTCACATGATCTTGATGAACCTTTGCACCAGTTTTCACCACCCACTATCAGGAGATTCCTGCCATTCTAAGCATTTATCACTAACTGGCATCTATATTGCTAAGACTAACAGACTGGTGTTCAGGCATAAAATGTATTATTATGATTAATTCCAGATAACTTAAGTTCTAAATGTGCATTGTCAGCTGTGGCTCAATTGGCAGCATTCTCACCTCCAGGTCAGTAGATTGTCAGAAGTTTGGAGGTGTGATTTTTGAATGAGATGTTAAACTGAGGTCCCATCTGCCCTCTCTAGTTGATGTAAAAGATCCCCTAGCATTATTCAAAGGATTCTCCTTAGTATCCTAGCCAATACTTGGCCATGTGAGCCGCATGGAAGATGGCAGGATCCCCAAAGACTCATTGTACAGGGAGCTCGCCACTGCTATCAGACCCATTGGCCGTCCATGTCTCCGCTTTAAAGACGTCTGCAAACACGACATGAAGTTTTGTGACATTGATCACAAGTCGTGGGAGTCAGTTGCCAGCATTCGCCAGAGCTGGCAGACAGCCATGAAGGCGGGGCTAAAGTGTGGCGAGTCGAAGAGACTTAGCAGTTGGCAGGAAAAAAGACAGAGGCGCAAGGGGAGAGCCAACTGTGTAACAGCTCTGACAACCAATTTTATCTGCAGCACCTGTGGAAGAGCCTGTCACTCTAGAATTGGCCTTTATAGCTACTCCAGGCGCTGCTCCACACACCACTGACCACCTCCAGGCGCTTACCCATTGTCTCTCGAGATAAGGAGGCCAAAGATACTTATCCCTCAATCAACATCTCTAAGACAGATAAACTGGGCTTAATTATGTTACTGTTTACGGGACCTTGCTGTGTGAAAATTGTGTGCTGTGTTTTGACAACACTTCAAAAATACTTTATTGGCTGTAAAATGTTTTGAGACATCCTGAGGTCATGACAGACATTGAAAGCCTTTGCTTGTTAAAATCCAGCTTTTGGCCTGTGGGAGAAGCTGCTTTATCAAGGTCTGAAATTCAGCAGGAAATAACTGGTTTTCTTTTTGTCCAGCACATGCTGTTAACTCCCATACCAACACTCACAGTAACTATTTTAGAATGTCTGAGTTTTATAAAAGTTCTACCCAGTGGATTATTCTGCAATGGTGGTGCTGAGTTCCTTAAGGATAACAAAATCTGATTGTTGCTCAGCAGAAACAACTGCTGATCACTCAGCATTTAATTGTGGGGGTTTTTTGTGTGTGTGTTCAGGGAACTTTGTAAATTACAAATTGCTTCTCAGTTTTGGGTCCAGATCAGAAGCACACAGCATTACATAACTGATTATCTCATTTAGATTATTTTACAACCAGGTCTGGTGTGCTATGCTGGAGGGTTGATGTCCCTTTTTAAATATACTATAGTGAGATGGATCAATGTTTCCTGGATCAATGTTTCCTGAATCTCACTCCAGCAGCAGTGACTGGTAAAATCTGATTTTTGGCTGATTTATCTTTGAAACATTTGTTGAATCATGTTGAAACATGATGTTGAAACATTTCAGAACAGGAACAGAGTGAAACACCTTCAAGGAACTGGAAGCTGAGTGTCACTGTAGGCATGTCTGATATACCTTTTAAATCTCAGATCTCATCAAAACTGTACCATTGGTCTCTCTTAGGGAGAGTAAAAAGCATCTTTTATATAAAAGTCTTTTCCTGCTGAAACAAAGGAATGAGGTCTCTGACTCGTAAACAGGGGCCATTCACTAATACACTGAACTGGTTCATTTACAAGCCTGTACATCAGCTGTTTTGGAGTGAAGTGGAGTAGATTTTAGCAGTAAGTGTTTTGTTTAAAGCCACACATTAGGAGGTGTGTTGTTCAGCATTAGTGAATTGGGGCTTAGAGGCTTAAATTATGAGCATAGCTTGCATAAGATTGGCTTGTATGGCCTTGAGTTTAGGAAATTGAGGGAGTGCGCTGATTGAGGCGTTTAAAATGTCAGTTAGAGCTGTCAAGACTGAGCTCACTAGATTTTTGGTGGGCAAGGGTGCCAAAGGTTATGGGGCAAAGCTGAATAAGTGGAGTTGAGGGACAGACAAGCCATGATCTAATAGAATGGCGGAGCAGGCTTGAGGGGTTGAATGTTCCAAAAGTCTGGTTTTTTTTCTGTGCTGTTGCTTTTAATTTGAAATCAGCTGAGAGGGGAAACTAACAGGCTGAGGGTGCAATGTGCCTGGCGCTGATAGGGCTAGTATCTCTCTCTCTCTCTCTCTCAGTCCCTCCCTCTCCCCCTGTTCCTTTGCTGTGTGGGTCCGTGCTGATGTTTCCAATCTCCCTGGCATGCTTGTCCCGACCATATGATGATGTCTCTTTAAATCCATCAACTGTTTCAACAAACTAAAGAGGGTTTGGAAAAGCTGACTGCTGTGCCCACACCCTGTGCTTTGAATCCTCTCCCTCCCCTCTGCTCGATCTTTGAGTTTGATGGCTGGAAGCTTGTTCTGAGAGGGCAGTTCCCCGGAGCGGATCGCTGGGACTGGCCAGGGGGAAAGCACTGCATCTCCCCAATTAAAGGGTCTGCCGAGACGGGGTTCCGGTCGGAAGGAATGCAGCGACTGCATTTCAGGGTTCTGAGCATCACATTATTCCTTTGCCTTTTAGAAGCAAACGGTGGTATCAGGTAAGTGAATAGAGATGCATATTTAAAGGAGCGAGTATATCGACCTAATTGTATAAAGTCTCATCTCTGTTTAATAAATCCTTAAACCAATGATTTAATGTCATATCGTGGGAGATTGACATTAAGCAGTGTTGAACTGTTTTTCCAAAATATTGTATGCTTATTCTAGAAACAAACCAAGTTATGGTTCAGCCTATTCCCGGATGATTACAGTTATTTATTCTGTACTGTGTGGTTGGATACAGCCCGTGTGTGAGGCGATGGTTTGCACTCCCTGGTCTGTGAGTGCACAGGAGACAAAGTTGTCCAGTCTCTGAGCAGTGACCAGCGAAGAGAGGCTCACAGTCAATCCGGTTCATACTCAGAATCCATTTCACCAGAATCCGGTTTATACCACAATCCGTGTCACAATGAAGAATGTGGTTCTTGCACTCCAGGGATACTGTATAAGTGTGCATACAAACAGTTTCATATATAGAAATCCCGAGATACTGAACAGTGTAAATACAGACAGTTTCATATATAGAAATCCCGAGATACTGAACAGTGTAAATACAGACAGTTTCATATGCAACAATCCAGGGATATTTTAGTGTGTATACACACAAACTGTCCCATATACAGCCTTTCAGCGGTACAGTGTAAATACACACAATCCAGTCACACACAGTCCGGCTCCAGAATCCATCTCACACACTGTAGCTCCAGAATCTGGTGTTCACACACACACACACACACAAAATCCAGCTCAAGAATTCAGTTCCCACACAATCCAGATCCAGAATCCGGCTCACACACATTATCATTCATAATTTAGTTGGAGACATCTTTAATGTATAATCAAGATAACACTAACGACAGCCCAGAGATACTGCACAGTGTAAATACAAACAGTCCCATATACAACACTCCAGGGTGTATACACACATTCCGTCCCATATATTGCAATCTGTTAATTGAATATTCATTGTGTTTAATTGTATGCGGGTAGTGTGCATTAACTGGGCTGTATAAACAGACAGAGTAAAAGTGTAGTTGCTAGGTTAGGGCGTGTATGCATGGAGTCATCACAGCACAGAAATAAGTCATTTCGCCCATCCCGGCTCTCTGGAGCAATCCAATCAGTCCCATTCTCCCACTCCATCCCCGTAAAGTGCTCACCCAATTTCCTTTTGAAGTAATTCGTCATCTCATCGTCTCCACTTCCACCCACGAAGGCAGCGGGTTCCAGGTCACTGCCACTCACTGTGGAGAAAAGTTCTTCCTCACAATGGTCCCTACGCACCCCCCATCCACCTCCCCCCCCCACTCCCTTTGCTGCATCTCTTGCCCAAAACTTTAGCTGTACCATCAGCTAATGGGAACAGCTTTGCTTTGTTTACCTTATCTAAAACTGACATAATTTTGTACACTCCTATCAAATCTGTCCTCAAACACCTTTGCCCCAGCTTCTCTAACCTAACCTTATAACTAAAATTCCTCAACCCTGGAATCATTTTGGTCAATCTCCCCTCAGGAACCCTCATATCCTTCCTAAAGTGTGGTGACCAGAATTTTTTTAAATCCTTTTGTGGGGTGTGGGTGTTACTGGCAAGACCAGCATTTGTTGCCCATCCCTAATTGCCCTTGACAACTGAATGGTTTGCTTGGTATTTCAGAGGGCATTTAAGAGTTAACCACATTGCTGTGGGTCTGGAGTCACATGTAGGCCAGACCAGGTAAGGACAGCAGATTTCCTTCCCGAAAGGACATTAGTGAACCAGATGGGTTTTTATGACAATCAATGATGGTTTCATGGCACTATTACTGAGATTAGATTTCAATTCCAGATTTTTATTAATTAATTGAATTAAAATTCCACCAGCTGCTGTGATGGGTTTTGAATCCATGTCCCCAGGGCACTAGCCCGGGCATCTGGATTACTCATTCAGTGACATTAGCAATGTGCCACCATCTCCCCCCTGGTCACAGTACTCTAGTTGTGGCCTAACCAGGGCTTTATAAAGGTTCAGCATTACTTCCTTGCTTTTGTACTCAATATCTCTATTTATGAAGCCCAAGATCCCGTATGCTTTCTCAATATGTCCTGCCACCTTCAAAGATCGATGCACATGAACCCCAAGGTCCCTCTGTCCACGTACACACTTTAGAACTGTGCCATTAAGTCTATATCGCCTATCCCTATCCCTTCTGCCAAAATGCACCACCTCACACTTCTCCATTAAATTCCATCTGCCGCTCACCTGCCCACTCTGCCAGCACATCTATGTCCTGTTACACCCGATTGGTATCATCTTCACTGTCTGCCGCATCTTCAAGTTTGTTATCATTGGCACATTTTGAAATTTTACTCCATGTTCCAAAATCCAAGTCCTTAGATATAGCAGTGGTCCCAGCACTGACCCTTGGGGGGAACACCACTCTCTACCATTCTCCAGTCTGAAAAACAACAATTTACCACGACTCACCGTTTTCTGTCCTTAAGCCAATTTTTTATCCAAGCTGACCCATCTATTTCATGAGCATCAATTTTGTTGACCAGTCTTTTATGTGGTACTTTGTCAAACACTTTCTTTATAGGCTGTGTTTGCTTACAATGCAACCATTGGGCAGTGCAATACTGGCACATGCGCAAATGCAGCCTCATCCACTGAAAGGTCACTGTCTGCGATGTGTCAGGCAGCTGCCAGTAATAAAGATGGCGCTGTTCAATTTATCACAAAAAACAGATTAAACCCAAATCCCCTCAATTGCTGCCATTGCGATTCTCTTCGCCACTCCCTCACCCACCCATCTGCTCGCCGTTCACTCCCCGCCTCACCGCTTCCCCCCCTCAGCCGCTCGTTCCCCACCTTGCCGCTTCGGCCGCTCACTCCCACCCCCGGCCCAGCTGCACGCTCCCCGCCTACCCCCACCCCCGCTGCTTCCTCAGGCAGCATGGAGGTAAGTGGTGAGGGCAGGAGCGCATGGCTGAGGGAAGGCAGGGGGCAAGTGAAAGCAGCAATTGAAGTGGGGATGGTGGGAGGATGCTAGGTGCTGTTCGGTGGAATGGAGGCGGCGATCGCGGCTATTGAGGGGTGATGATGTCATTGCATGGTGATATCAGTGTGTGCATGCACGCATTCATACTGGCAACTGGAAAATGTTCGCACGCACTAATGACGTCCGCAATTGTTCTGTGCATGCTCTGCATTTTCAGGAGTTACCGTGTTCTTGAATAAGGGTGTCAAATGTGTCACTCACCAATCCTCGGGCACGTTCCCTCTATCTAGGCAAGATTGGAAGATTATGGCAAGCCCTTCTGGTATTTCCATCCTCACTTCCTTTAGCAACCTGGGATACAAACCATCGGACCAGGTGACTTATCCACTTTAAGCATAGCCAGCAATTCAAGTACCTCCTGCCTATCAATTTTCACCTCACCCATTACTTTTACCATCTCCGCTTCTACCGATATCTTGTCACTATCCTCTTCCTTAGTAAACATTGATACAAAGTACTCATTAAATATTCTATTCTTGTCTTGCTCTCTAAGCAAATATCACCTTTGTTGTCCCTAATAGGCCCCTATGCCCTACCTCTTGCTACCCTCTTACTACTTGCATGCCAGTGGAAGATTTTTGGATTCCCTTTTATGTTGACTGCCATTCTATTCTCATAATATCTCTTTGCCAATTTTACTTTCCTCTTACTTCCCCTCTCAACTTATTATGGTGGCCTGCTAGTTCTCGCTTGAAGAACTCACCTGACCTGCATCAAACGCCCTCTTTTTTTTTGTTTCATCATATTCACTACCTCCCTTGTCATCCAATGAGCCCTGGCTTTGGTTCCCCTGCCATTCCTTCTGGTTGGAATGTACCGAGCCTGTAGCTGAAACATCTCCTCCTTAAAGATTACCCAGTGTTCCGTTACCATTTTTCCCATCAATCTTTGGTTCAATTTTACCCTGGAAAGATCCCCTCTCATCCCATTGAATTTCACCCTCTTCTAATTTAGAAGTTCTACTTTAGATTGTTCCTTGCTCTTCTCCATAACTAATCTAAACCTTACGATACGATGATCACTTTTGTCCAAGTGCTACCCCATAGACACTTAGTCCATTTGGCCCACTTCATTTCCCAGCACCAGATCCAGCAATAAATCCTTCCTAATTGGACCGATAACATACTGGTCAAGGACGTTCTCCTGAACACATTTCAGAAATTCCTCCCCCTCCTTACCCTTTACTCTAATAATATCCCAATCAATATTTGGGTATTTAAAGTCCTCCAATATTACCACTCTCTAGTTCTTGTACATTTCTCTGATTTTCCTGAAGATTTGCTCCTCTATCTCTCTCTTCCCTCCTGTGCAGTTCCTTGCCCATTAGTGTCATGATGTGGGCTGCACTCATTCAAGGTGTCATCACTCCCAACAGTCTCCAATGCTGAATACAAGTTTGAAAGTGGCACACACACTGAAAACTCCTGTACCTCCTGCCTCTTCCTACTCTTCTGGATGGTCACCCATCTACAATCCTGAACTCTCACTGCCTGTGGGATGATCACCTCCTGGAACCTGCGACGCAGGAAACTCTCATCCTCTCTGATATTCCACAGTAACTCCAGCTGCCCCTCAAACTTGGAAATCTTGATCTCGAGCTCAAGCAGCTGGAGACACTTTCCACAAACATGGTTCCCTCAAGAGACAGGTAGTGTTCTGAAGTTCCTGCATGGTGTAGGAATTGCAAGCAACAGGTCTGTGTGGCCCATCATGATCTAAAAATCTCTGTTCCCTTCTTTGGAATCTTGTTATTACTTTGTATAAACTACTAATTTTAATTCATGTCTCCAGACTTGTTCTGTGCTAATATTCTTATTTATTCCCTTACTGTTATACGTACCTTGATTGAGATTTTATTGATTTGTTTAACTATCTAAGCTATAAGTTTAATACATTACTTTACCATTTCCCGGTCCTAGTTTAAACCACTGCCTTAGATTTTTTTTAAATTCTAATACTCACCAAACAATCATCTATACCAGGGGTCTGCATACTTTTTTTTTAATTGAAGAGGCTTTTTCAAAAAAAGTTAGCGAAAATAAAAACTATTGGGGAGCTGCAAGATGGTGGTGGTGTGGTATGATCATTTGAGTAATAGCTCAGAGACCTAGGGTATTGTTCTGGGGACATGGGTTTGAATCCCATTTTGGCAGATGGTGGAATTTGAATTCAATTGATAAATCTGGAATTCAAAAGCTATTCTAATAATGACCATGAAGCTATTGTCGATTGTTGTAAAAATCCATCTGGCTCAGTAATGTCCTTTTAGAGAAGGAAATCTGCTGTCCTTACCTGGTCTGGCCTACATGTGACTCCAGACCCACAAAAATGCTCTCTGAAATGGCCTAGCAAACCACTCAGTTGTGTCTAACCGCTACGAGGTCAATACCACACGTGGACTGTCGCTGTTCAAGAATGCAGCTCACCGCCACCTTCTCAAGGGCAATTAGGGATGGGCAAGCCAACGACACCCACATTCCTAGAACGAACAAAAAAAAGATGAAACTTTGGTATTTCTAAACAAAATCTTTGCCATATGTCTCTGGTACTATACGTAATTTGCAAATCTAATACAAATAATGCAAATAAATTCAACACATGTATTTTATCAATAGAAAAATCAAAATTAAAATATACTGAACTCTGATCACCTTTTTTTGACTTTTTTGCTTTAATTTTGTCAGTAAACTCATCTTTAAAACAAACTTTAACTTGAGAGTTTTTTAATGGGATGTGGGCATCGCTGGCAAGGCCAGCATTTGTTGCTCATCCCTAATTGCCCTTGACAACTGAATGGCTTGCTTGGCCGTTTCAGAGGGCAATGGGTCTGAAGTTACATGTAGGTTAGACCAGGTCGGAAAGGCAGATTTCCTTCCCTAAAGGATATTAGTGAACCAGATAGGTTTCTGCAACAATTTATAGTTTCATGGCACCATTACTGAAACTAGCTTTCAATTCCAGATTTTTATTAATGAATTAAATTCCACCAGCTGTCATGGTAGCATTTAACCCATGTCCCCAGAGCATTAGCCAGGGCCTCTGAATTACTAAAATAAAAGCAAAATACTGCGGATGCTGGAAATCTGAAATAAAAACAAGAAATGCTGGAACCACTCAGCAGGTCTGGCAGCATCTGTGAAAAGAGAAGCAGAGTTAACGGTTCGGGTCAGTGATCCTTCTTTGGAACTGGCAAATATTAGAAATGTCAAAGGTTATAAGCAAGTGAGGTGGGGGTGGGGCAAGAGATAACAAAGGAGAAGGTGTAAATTGGACAAGGCCACATAGCAGACCAAAAGGTCATGGAGCAAAGGCAAACAATATGCTAATGGTGTGTTGAAAGACAAAGCATTCGTACAGATAGGGTGTTAACGGACTGAAGATTGAACAGCAGCAAGTACAAACATAAAAAAAAACATGTAAGCAAACTGAACAAACTAAGATGAAATGAAATAAACATAAAAAATAAAAAAATTGTAAAAAATGTAAAAAAGAAAAAAAAATAACTAAAAATAAAAGTAAAATGGGGGGCACGTCATGCTCTGAAATTATTGAACTCAATGTTCAGTCCGGCAGGCTGTAGTGTGCCTAATCGGTAAATGAGATGCTGTTCCTCGAGCTTGCGTTGATGTTCACTGGATCACTGCAGCAAGCCCAGGATAGAGATGTGAGCATGAGAGCAGGGGGGAGTGTTGAAATGGCAAGCAACCGGAAGCTCAAGGTCCTGCTTGCGGACTGAGCGGTGGTATTCCGCAAAGCGGTCACCCAGTTTTTTTCATGTTTGCACTTGCTGCTGTTCAATCTTCAGTCCGTTAATACCCTATCTGTACGAATGCTTTGTCTTTCAACACACCATTAACATATTGTTTGCCTTTGCTCCATGACCTTTTGGTCAGCTATGTGGCCTTGTCCAATTTACACCTTCTCCTTTGTTATCTCTTGCCCCACCCCCGCCTCACTTGCTTATAACCTTTGACATTTTTAATATTTGCCAGTTCCGAAGAAGGGTCACTGACCCGAAACGTTAATTCTGCTTCTCTTTCCACAGATGCTGCCAGACCTGCCGAGTGGTTCCAGCATTTCTTGTTTTCATTACCTCTGAATTACTAGTTCAATAAAATTACCACTACACCACTGTCTCCCCATGAGCTGTGTAGAATTAAGACATTTTTTTCAGCTATTGATTGTCATGAATAAAAAAAAGCTTCAATCGCACATTCAGAATAATTTATCATCTCAGCTATACCAGAAACAATCATGGTTACAATCATAAAACTTGGTCCCCATATCAAAGGCATGATCTATAACCATGGTGTAGCTATACCATTCAAACAGGTTTATTTAGAGAATAATGTTTTTCATTAAAATAATCATTTGAAACCAGAAAGAGCAGCATATTGATTAGCTTTTTATCCTCACAATAAAAACATGGGTCTTACTTTTCTTGACTTAATTTTCTTGGACTTTTTTCTAATGATAATGCGATCCAACTGGAAAGGTTTGGGAGCCCCAAATGTTAAAGAGCTGCGTGTGGCTCCAGAGACGCAGGTTGTAGGCCCCGACCAACCCATTGTCCACTGACATCACTCCTTGCTTTTTTGGAAATGCTCCGATCAGGTCTGCACAGTTTCCCCCACTCTCTCTCTTTTATTCTCTGCCACTGCTGCTGTTGTCTCTGAACAGCTCCATGCTGTTCCCTCCTCTCTCTCTCTTTCTTTTTTCTCCTCTGCTGCTGCTTCTTGTAAATATTGGCTCCAGTTCTATTCTTCACTCACTGGCTTTCTGGAATAGAATATGATGAAGGTTAGAAGCTAAGCAAAAAAATGTTCAGACAGAAAACTCCAATCCCAGTAACCATTGTGAAAGCAACAGTTAATTGTTTGGTATGGTTATCGTCCGAACCCTTTGTTTATTTGTTCATGGAATATGGGTGTCACTGGCGAGGACAGCATTTATTGTTCATCCCCAATTGCCCTTGAGAAGGTGGTGGTGAGCTCCCGCCTTGAACCGCTGCAGTCCATGAGGGGTGGGTACAGCCACAGTGCTATTAGGAAGGGAGTTCCAGGATTTTGACCCAGCAACAGTGAACAAACAGTGATATTGTTCCAAGTCAGGATGGTATGTGGCTTGGAGGGGAACTTACAGGTGTTCCCATGCATCTGCTGCCTTTGTCCCTCTAGGTGGTAGAGGTTGCGGGTTTGGAAGGTGCTGTCTAAGGAGCCTTAGTGCATTGCTGCAGTGCATCTTGTAGATGGTACACACTGCTGCCACTGTCCGTCGGTGGTGAAGGGAGTGAATGTTTGTCGATGAGGTGTCAATCAAGCGGGCTGCTTTGTCCTAGATGGCATCGAGCTTCTTGAGTGTTGTTGGAGCTGTACCTATCCAGGCAAGTGAAGAGTATTCCATCACACTCCTGACTTGTGCCTTATAGATGGTGGACAGGCTTTGGGAAGTCAGGAGGTGAGTTACTCGCCTCAGAATTCCCAGCCTCTGACCTGCTTTTGAAGCCACAGTATTTATGTGGCTGGTCCAATTCAGTTTCTGGTCAATGGTAACTACTAGGATGTTGATAGTGGGGAATTCAGCAATGGTAATGCCATTGAATGTCAAGGGGAGATGGTTAGATTCTCTCTTGTTTGAGATAGTCATTATCTGGTGTGAATGTTACTTGCCACTCACCAGCCCAAGCCTGGATATTGTGCATTTCTAAACAGACTGATTCAGTATCTGAGGAGTCACGAATGGTGCTGAACATTGTGCAATCATCAGCGAACATCCCCACTTCTGGCCTCATGATTGAAGGAAGGTCATTGATGAAGCAGCTGAAGATGTTTGGGCCTAGGACACTACCCTGAGGAACTCCTCCAGTGATGTCCTGGAGCTGCGATGATTGACCTCCAACAACCACAACCATCTTCTTATGCGTTAGGTATGACTCCAACCTGTGGAGAGTTTCCCCCTAATTCCCATTATCTCCAGTTTTGCTAGGGCTCCTTGATGCCATATTCGGCAAATGCTGCCTTGATGTCAAGGGCAGTCACTCTCACCTCACCTGTTGAGTTGAACTCTTTTGTCCATGTTTGGACCAAGGCTGTAATGAGGTCAGGAACTGAGTGGCCCTCGTGGAACCCAAACTTAGCGTAACTGAGCAGGTTATTGCTGAATAAGTGTCGCTTGATAGCACTGTTGATGACACCTTCCATCACTTTACTGATAATCGAGAGTAGACTGATGGGGCGGTAATTGGCCAGTTTGGATTTGCCCTGTTTTTTCTGCACAGGTCATACCTGGGCAATTTTACACATTGTTGGGTAGTTGCCAGTGTTGTAGCTTTACTGGAACAGCTTGGCTAGGGGCGTGGCATGTTCTGGAGCACAGGCCTTCAGTACTATTGCTGGAATATTGTCAGTGCCCATAGCCTTTGCAGTATCCAGTGCCTTCAGTCATTTCTTGATATCACAGAGTGAATCGCATTGATGCTGCGGACTTCAGGAGGAGGCCGAGCTGGATCATCCACTCGGCACTTCTGGCTGAAGATTGTTGCAAATGCTTCAGCCTTGTCTTTTGCACTGATGTACTGGGCTCCTCCATCATTGAGGTCTGCCTGGTGCTGCTCCTGGCATGCCCTCCTGCACTCTTCATTGAACCAGGGTTGATCCCCCGGCTTGATGATAATGGTAGAGTGGGGGATATGCTGGGCCATGAGGTTACATAATGTGGTTGAATATAATTCTGCTGCTGCTGATGGCCCACAGCACCTCATGGATGCCCAGTTTTGCATTGCTAGATCTGTTCGAAATCTATCCCATTTAGCACGCTGGTAGTGCCACACAACAAGATGGAGGGTATCATCAATGTGAAGCCGGAACTTTGTCTCAACAAGGACTGTGCGGTGTTCACTCCTACCAATACAGTCATGGACAGATGCATCTGCAACAGGCAGATTGGTTAGGACGAGTTCAAGAATGTTTTTCAATCTTGTTGGTTCCCTCACCACCTGTCGTAGACCCAGTCTAGCAGCTATATCATTTAGTACTCGGCCAGCTCAGTCAGCAATGGTGCTACCAAGCTACTCTTGGTAAGGACATCAAAGCTCCCCACCCAGAGTACATTCTGTGCCCTTGCCACCCTCAGTGCTTCCTCCAAGTGATGTTCAACATGGAGTACTGATTCATCAGCTGAGGGAGGGCGGTAGGTAGTAATCAGCAGGAGGTTTCCTTGCCCTTGTTTGACCTGATGTCATGAGACTTCATGGGGTCCAGAGTCGATGTTGAAGGCTCCCCAGGGCAACTCCCTCCTGACTGTATACAACTGTGCTGCCGCATCTGGTGGGTATGTCCTGCCAGTGGGACAGGACATAACCAGGGCTGGTCATGGTGATATGAAAGCAAAAAGTGCTGGAAAATACTCATCAGGTCTGTCAGCATCTGTGGAGAGAGAAGCAAATTGAACGTTTCAGGTCAGTGACCTTTCATCAGAACTGGCAAAGGTTAGAAATGTAATAGGTTTTAAACAAATAAAATGGGGTGGGGCAAAAGAGAACAAAAGGGAAGGTGTTGATGGGACATAGGGTTACAGAGAATAACTGGCAAGGAGGCATGGACTGATCAGGGACAGTCAGCATGGATTTGTTAAGGGAACATCATGTCTTACTAACGTAATTGAATTCTTTGAGGATTGATGAGGGTAGTGCAGTGGGTGTGGTCTGTATGGATTTTAGTAAGGCATTTGACAAGATCCCACATGGCAGACTGGTCAGTAAAATGAAAGCACATGGGATACAGGGGAATGTGGCAGGTTGGATCCAAAATTGGCTCAGTAACAGGAAGCAAAGGGTAGTAGTCCCGGAAATAAAAGTACTGAATTGGGGGAAGGCAGATTTCAATATGATGAAACAGGATCTGGCCAAAGTGGACTGGGAGCAGCTACTTGTAGGAAAGTCTTCATCAGACCAGTGGGAGTCAGGAAATAGTGAGAGTTCAGGGCCAACATGTTCCCGTTAAGGTGAAGGGTAGGAGCAACAAGTCCAGGGAACCCTGTATGTCAAAGGATATAGAGGATTGGATAAGGAAACAAAAGGAGGCTTATGGCAGATTCAAAGCGCTGAAAACAGTGGAGGCACTGGAAGAGTATAGAAAATGTAGGGGGGTACTTAAAAAAGTAATTAGGAGAGCGAAGAGGGGACATGAAAAAACACTGGCGGGCAAGATAAAGGAAAATCCCAAGGCGATTTATAAGTATATCCTGCTCAAGAGAATAACCAGGGAAAGAGTAGGGCCCATTAGGGACCAGAGTGGCAGTCTGTGTGCAGAGCCGTAGGATATAGGTGAGGTTTTGAATGATTACTTTTCATCTGTGTTCACTATGGAAAAGGACAATAGGTGTAGAGATCAGGGAGGGGGATTGTGATATACTTGAACAAATTTGCATTGAAAGGGAGGAAGTATTAGCTGTTTTAGCGAGCTTAAAGGTGGATAAATTCACAGGCGCAGATGAGATGTATCCCAGACTGTTATGTGAGGTAAGGGAGGAGATAGCAGGGGCTGTGACACAAATTTTCAAATCCTCTCTGGCCACAGGAGAGGTACCAGAGGATTGGAGGACAGCGTATGTGGTACCATTATTTAAGAAAGGTAGTAGGGACAAACCAGGTAATTACAAGCCGATGGGTCTAACATCAGTGGCAGGGAAACTATTGAAAAAAATTCTGAGGGACAGGATTAATCTCGACTTGGAGAGGCAGGGATTAATCAGGAATAGTCAGCATGGCTTTGTAAGGAAGAGATCGTGTCTAACAAACTTGATTGAATTTTTCGAGGAGGTGACTAGATGTATCGATGAGAGTAAAGCAGTTGATGTAGTCTCCATGGACTTCAGTAAGGCTTTTGATAAGGTCCCACATGGGAGATTGGTAAAGAAGGTAAGAGCCCATGGGATCCAGGGCAATTTGGCAAATTGGATCCAAAATTGGCTTAGTGGCAGGAGGCAGAGGGTGATGGTCGAGGGGTGTTTTTGCGATTGGAAGCCTGTGACCAGTGATGTACCGCAGGGATCGGTGCTGGGACCCTTGCTGTTTATAGTGTACATTAATGATTTAGACGTGAATGTAGGAGGTATGATCAGTAAGTTCGCAGATGACGCAAAAATTGGTGGTGTCGTAAATAGTGAGGAGGAAAGCCTTAGGTTACAGGACAATATAGATGGGCTGGTAAGATGGGCGGAGCTGTGGCAAATGGAATTTAATCCTGAGAAGTGTGAG
This sequence comes from Heterodontus francisci, assembly GCF_036365525.1. Taxonomy (NCBI): domain Eukaryota; kingdom Metazoa; phylum Chordata; class Chondrichthyes; order Heterodontiformes; family Heterodontidae; genus Heterodontus; species Heterodontus francisci. The sequence continues at coordinate 97,123,756 of NC_090385.1, forward strand.
GTGATGCACTTTTGGAGGACTAACAAGGCAAGGGAATATACAATGGATGGTAGGATCCTAGGAAGTACAGAGGGACCTTGGTGTACTTGTCCATAGATAACTGAAGACAGCAGCACAGGTAGATAAGGTGGTTAGGAAGGCATACGGGATACTTGCCTTTATTAGCCGAGGCATCGAATATAAGAGCAGGGAGGTTATGATGGAGCTGTATAAAACGCTAGTCAGGCCACAGCTGGAGTACTGTATACTGTTCTGGTCACCACACTATAGGAAGGATGTGATTGTACTGGAGAGGGTGCAGAGGAGATTCACCAGGATGTTGCCTGGACTGGAGCATTTCAGCTATGAAGAGAGACTGGATTGGCTAGGGTTGTTTTCCTTAGAGCAGAGAAGGCTGAGGGGGGACATGATTGAGATATACAAAATTATGAGGGCATTGATAGGATAGAAAGGAAGAAACTTTTTCCCTTAGCGGAGGGATCAATAACCAGGGGGCATAGATTTAAGGTAAGGAGCAAGAGGTTTAGAGGGGATTTGAGGAAACAAATTTTCATCCAGAGGGTGGTTGGAATCTGGAACACACTGCCTGAAGGGGTGGTAGAGGCAGGAACCCTCACAACATTTAAGAAGTATTTAGATGAGCACTTGAAACGCCATAGCATACAAGGCTACGGGCCAAGTGCTGGAAAATGGGATTAGTATAGGTAGGTGCTTGTTGGCCGGCACGTACATGATGGGCCGAAGGGCCTGTTTCTGTGCTGTATAACTCTATGATTTTTTTTAATGTAAAGCGGTTTCCAGTGGTGTTCCACAGGGCTCAGTGTTGGGTCCCTTGCTGTTTGTGGTATATATTAATGATTTGGACTTAAATGTGGGAGGCATGATTGGGAAATTTGCTGATGACACAAAAATTGGTCGTGTTGTTGATAGTGAAGAGGAGAGCTGCAGAGTCTGGAATGATATCAATGTTTTGTTTGAGTGGGCAGAAAAGTGGCAAATGAAATTCAATCCGGAAAAATGTGAGGTAATGCACTTGGGGAGGGCAAATGAAGTGAGGGAATACACAATTAACGGGAGGATATTGAGAGGGGTAGAAGAAGTGAGAGGCCTTGGAGTGCATGTCCACAGGTCCCTGAAGGTGGCAGGACAGGTTGATAAAGTGGTGAAGAAGGCATATGGAATGCTTTCCTTTATTGGCCAAGGTATAGAATACAAAAGCAGGGATGTAATGCTGGAACTGTATAAAACACTGGTTCGGCCACAGTTGGAGTGTTGTGTACAGTTCTGGTCACCACATTACAGGGAGAATATAATTGTTCTGGAGAGAGTGGAGGGGAGCTTTACAAGAATGTTGCCAGGGCTTGAAAGTTGCAGCTATGAGGAAAGATTGGATAGGCTAGGGTTGTTTTCCTTAGAACTCACCACCACCTTCTCAAGGGCAATTAGGGATGGGCAATAAATGCTGGCCTAGCCAGCGATGCCCACATCCCATGAATGAATTTTTTTTTAAATACAGAGGAAGCTGAGGGGTGTCTTAATTGATGTATACAAGATTATGAGGGGCCTAGATAGAGTAGACAGGAAGGACCTGTTTTCCCTAGCTGAGAGGTCAATTACCAGGGGGCACAGATTTAAGTTGATTGGTAGAAGGATTAGAGGGGACATGAGGAAAAGCTTTTTCATCCAGAGGGTGATGGGTGTCTGGAATTCACTGCCAGGAATGGAGGTGGAGGCAGAAACCCTCAACTCATTTCAAAGGTACCTGGACATGCACCTGAAGTGCTGAAACTGCAAGGCTATGGACCAGGAAGGTGGAATTCGGTTGGGTGGCTAGTTTTCGGCCAGCACAGACATGATGGGCTGAATGGCCTCTTTCTGTGCTGTAATTTTTCTATGGTTCTATGATCATGGGCAAAGGCAAAGAGTGTGTTAATAGTGTGGTGAAAGACAAAATGTTAGTGCAGAAAGCCCTGGCCAAAAGCACAAACGTGAAAAGACACATGGTTAAAAAAAAATTTAATGATGAAACAAAGTAAAATAAAATGAAATAAAAATTTAAAAAAAGTGAAACTAAAAATAAAAAAGTTGGGGCCAGTCATGCTCTGAAATTATTGAACTCAATGTTCAGTCCGGTAGGCTGTAGTGTGCCTAATCGGTAAATGAGGTGCTGTTCCTCGAGCTTGCATTGATGTTCACTGGAACACTGCAGCAAGCCCAGGACAGAGATGTGAGCATGAGAGCAGGAGCAGGCCCCCTGCATTCAATGGCATTACTATCGCTGAATCCCCCACTATCAACATCCTGGGGGTTACCCTTGACCAGAAACTGAACCGGAGTAGCCATATAAATACCGTGGCTACAACAGCAGGTCAGAGGCTAGGAATCCTGAGGCGAGTAACTCACCCCCTGACTCCCCAAAGCCTGTCCACCATCTACAAGGCACAAGTCAGGAGTGTGATGGAATACTCTCCACTTGCCTGGATGGGTGCAGCTCCAACAACACTCAAGAAGCTCGACACAATCCAGGACAAAGCAGCCCACTTGATTGGCACCCCATCGACAAACATTCACTCCCTCCACCACCGACGCACAGTGGCAGCAGTGTGTACCATCTACAAGATGCACTGCAACAACGCACCAAGGCACTTTCGACAACACCTTCCAAACCCGCGACCTCTACCAACTAGAAGGACAAGGGCAGCAAATGCATGAGAACACCACCACCTGCAAATTTCCTGCCAAGTCACCCACCATCCTGACTTGGAATTAGATCGCCGTTCCTTCACTGTTGATGGGTCAAAATCCTGGAACAGCCTTCCGAACAACACTGTGGGTATACATACCCCTCAAATGCTCATGTGTTTTGTGATGATGATCTTGAGGAACAGAATACAGTAGGGCTGAATAGTGGTTATGTGATTGGTCATGACACACATGTCAGAGCAATCACATTCAAATGCCAATTGTCCAGAGTGGGTACTCGGGTGACATATATTCCAGAGGGATTTAGTGAATGGACCAATGCGACAATTGTGTAATGTGCAGGAAAAGCTACTAGCAACTTTAAATATTGGTTAAATGTTCAGTATGATGGCCAAGAAGCAAGGTCCATGGACTTGCAAAATAATGTCAAAGAGTGGGGAGTAAGGAAGTGCAGTGCAAGTACTAATAGTGGATCCGGAAATGACACATGCATCAGAAAACAATCACGTATCAGAGAAAGAGCCTCCAATAGTGGATGAGGGAGATCTCACAGTATTAATATAGACAGCTCCCAAGTATGCTAGCACTCACAAGCAGAGGTGACTTCACTGGCTTGGGCACATTCGCAGGATGGATGATGGGCACATTCCAAGGATATAATGTATGGGGAGTTACAGAGTTAGAAGACCAGTAGAATGCCCAAAGCTCCAATTCAAGAATGCTTGCAAGTGTGACATGAAGGCCCTAAACATCACTTTCCACACGTGGGAGACACTCGGCAACAATAGAGGGAAATGGCGGCATTTCCTTTGAGCACGATGCTCAGTAGCTACAGCAGCTTGACAGCAGGCACCAACACCAAAACCAGCACCCACAATGACACCTGATAACCAGCTCATAAGCGGCGCTTGTGTCTGAAACCGCCTGTCACAGATGGTTCTCTTCAGCCATCAGCAAAAATGCACCATGCGAAACTACCTCATGGCAAATGGATTTGCTGCATATCCATCAGCTTACGTAGACAGAAAGATGCAGACAGAAGTCCCGACAGACATAAAAGTGCAAGTAGAGGCCGCAGCTTGAAAAGATTACACAATGAAATTAAGGCCATTGAACAGTCTCGGAACAGAACTAGAAGCAGAAGACCCCATGATCGGCAGTTCTGTTGGCGATGGAAATTAGATAGTTGGAGAGAGTTTGGAGTTTATTCTGAGGTACCAGAAGGTCAACCGGCTATACCGCATAGATGGATTTGTACTGAAAAAGTCCTTGCAGCTGGGACTGATAAGGCTAAAGTGAGGCTAGTAGTTAACGGTACTGAACAGCAACTGGGTGATAGAGATGTTAGAGTGAAGTGTCCCAGAACTGGAAAAGTAATCTTGAGAATCTTTTTAGCTCTTTCAGCCACATTCATAAAAGCACATTTCTGCGGGGTGATACTTTTCAGGGTGCAGTGTCTCTGAAAGGCAGCAGATGCAGAAGGAAAACTATGGAAGCTGAGAAAATGTGTCGGTGGCCTGAATGATGCTTCCAGGGTACAGTATTTTTCAGTGAGATCTGTTTTGCTGAAAGTAGGTTGTGTTCAACTAAAAGCAGATCCCGCAATGTTTTATTGGTATAAAGGGAAACTTTCAGCCATCTTCATGATGCATGTTGATGATTTCTAATGGGGTGGTACTACTGAATTTGAGAAATGTGTTATTAATAAGATGAGTAGAATTTAAAATTGACAGGCCTGTGGGTCTTTAAATATATTGGTTTAGATATTATTTATTTATTTAGAGATACAGCACTGAAACAGGCCCTTCAGCCCACCGAGTCTATGCCGACCAAGAACCACCCATTTATACTAACCCTTCAGTAATCCCATATTCCCTACCACCACTAGGGACAATTTATAATGGCCAATTTACTTATCACCTGCAAGTCTTTGGCAGTGGCAGGAAACCAGAGCACCCGGCGAAAACCCGCACGGTCACAGGGAGAACTTGCAAACTCCGCACAAGAAGTACCCAGAATTGAACCCGGGTTCCTGGAGCTGTGAGGCTGCAGTGCTAACCACTGCGCCAGCAGAGTAGGTCTAGAATAACATTAAATCAATAATCCTATTTAAAGAGTGTTACTGTCATCCTGGTTAATCATGCTCGGTCTTCACAGAAAGATGATGATATATCTAAAGAAGAGACAGAGCAATTGCGAAATTGATTTCCAGTTGAACTGGGTGGACACACAGATGAGACCAGATGATAGTTTTGATGTATTGGAGTTAAGTACTACAATAAAGGACCCTAAAGTTGAGAACGTTTTAAGGGCAAATAAAACATCAAATCTGGAGGAATGTGTACTTAAGTTCCCATCCTTGGGTGACCCAAAGAACTTGAAACCAATCATGTTTAGCAATACTTCCCACGCTAATCTTCCTGATGGGCATTCAAGTGCAGCTGGTTTCATAATATTTCTTATGGGTGAAAATGGGAAATGTCCTTTGTTTGGGAAGCTAAAATAATAAAAAGGGTTGTTAAAAGTACTTTAGCTGCGAAAACACTGACTCTTGTGGAGGCAGTGGATATGGGATTCTATTTGTCAAATATTTTAAGTGAAAGTCTGTACAAGGTGCATCCTGAAGATAGTATACCCATTGTATATTATGTTTAGTTTAGAGATACAGCACTGAAACAGGCCCTTTGGCCGACCATCAACCACCCATTTATACTAATCCTACACTAATTCCACATTCCTACCACATCCCCACCTGTCCCTATACTTCCCTACCACCTACCTATACTAGGGGCAATTGCTAATGGCCAATTTACCTATCAACCTGCAAGTCTTTGGCATGTGGGAGGAAACCGGAGCACCCGGAGGAAACCCACGCGGACACAGGGAGAACTTGCAAACTCCACACAGGCAGTGCCCAGAATTGAACCCGGGTTGCTGGAGCTGTGAGGCTGCGGTGCTAACCACTGCGCCTCTGTGCCGCCCTAATAGTAGCTAATTGTTGTTCATTGTGGGATAATGTCCCCTGTGAGTAACGTGTGAGTGAGAAAAGGTTACAGATTGACCATGCTGGCGTGAAACAAATGTTAGAGAGAAAGGAAGTCTCTAAAATTAGATGGCTAGATGCAAGTCATCAGCTGTATGATTGTTTTACAGAAAACAAATGCATGTGCAAAGAAATTGTTAGGGGCCCTAGCGGAGGGGCATCTCAGAATGTAATGCTTTGTATTGATTATAGAGGTTTTTGATTTAATTTGTTTTGAAATTTTGGTTGTGTATAGTAACTCTATTTTTTGTTTAAAGAGAAAAGTGAATCTGTTAATTGTAATTGCAATTGTAATTTAGGGCGGCACAGTGGCGCAGTGGTTGGCTTCACAGCTCCAGCGACCCGGATTCAGTTCTGGGTACTGCCTGTGCAGAGTTTGCAAGTTCTCCCTGTGACCGCGTGGGTTTCCACCAGGTGCTCCAGTTTCCTCCCACAGCCAAAGACTTGCAGGTTGATAGATAAATTGCCCCTAGTGTAGGTAGGTGGTAGGAGAATTGAGGGAAGGTGGGGATGTGGTAGAGAATATGGGATTAATGTAGGATTAGTATAAAATGGGTGGTTGATGGTCGGCGCAGACTCGGTGGGCCGAAGGGCCTGTTTCAGTGCTGTATCTTTCTATGTATATTAATTATGTTTAATTGTATGCAGGTTCTGGACATTAACTGGAGATTCACTTGAGCCTTTATAAATAGACACTGACTAAAACCACCAGTGATGGTTGGGTTAGGTCAGGGTTCAGCAACCTTTTTGGTCTGAAGAGCCTTTTTAAAAAAAAGCCTAAAATAAAAATGATTGGGAGCTGCAAGACAAAAAAAGGAGTAAAGGCATAAGTATATCTTAAGAAGAGGAAAAAAATGTTCATCGGGGAACGAAGGAACATTATGTACTTATTTGATGCTGTAAAAAGTCATCTGCTTTAACTTCTCTCTGATACTTACAAGAATGACCGCAGTTACTACTGAATTTCATGTAATTTCAATCTTGCATATAGGCCGACCAAAAATCCTGTTTCTACAAACCAGGAATAGATAAAATCCTTATTTTTGTTTTCAAAGTTGAATCTTGATGCTACCCAAATCTGAAATTTGTCTTTGGCTTTATCAGCTTTTTCCTGGAGAATCGTAATGTTTTCTTTCACTTCCAGCTGGATATTTTTCAGCAAAGGTTTTGAGCTTTGCTAATAAATCCCCTGTCTGTGTGAAGATCGGCTCCAGTTCTATCCTTCACCAACTAGCTTTCTGGAATAGAACAAAATCCAGGAATACTGTATAGTGTAAATACAAACAGCCCCATATACAGCAATTCAGGAACATTCAGCGATCTCTTCATTTCAACCCATCTTAGCTAATGCTGGCAGCCCTTATGACTCTTAATCAAACCTACCCCAAGTGAATTGAGAGTAAAGCAGGAAAGTCAACGCTACAGAATCACTGGACCTGAATATAACAAATGTTAATTATGGCATTCAGGACTCAGGGCAATTCAGTGGAGGGGCCAAAAGATGAACAATTTAATAGCAGAAAAGCAGGCAGACATAATCAGGGAGGAGTGTGGAGCAGGGAGTGGAGTGAGGGAGAGGGGAAGGGAATGTGTCACTTCTTCTTTAAATAGTAGGCAAAGCCATAAAATGTTAATTTTTCTAGCAATTTATTAAGCATATAAGATAAATGAACCTAGAGGAGTTGCGGGGGCTCCAGGTCTGCTCTTTTACTGGATCGCTCTCACTCACTCTCTCACTCTCGCTCACACACACACACAAACACACAGAGGGGAGAGAGAATAGACCAATCACCTGATAATGACTCAGTCACTATGCATGCATAACAAACATGCACCCTGAATCACATCTTTCTCCAGAAAGAAGAAAAAGAGAAACTATCTAATTACTTCAGCTTCAGTTAAAAAAAACACACATAGAGGAACTCTGAAATTCAACTGAAACAAAACAGTCACAAACAGACGCTATGAAGACAAAATACTGCGGATGCTGGAAATCTGAAATGAAAACGGAAAGTGCTGGAAATACTCAGCAGGTCTGGCAGCATCTGTGGAGAGAGAAGCAGAGTTAACATTTCAGGTCATTGTTTCAGAACAGACCTGAAACGTTAACTCTGCTTCTCTCTCCACAGATGCTGCCAGACCTGCTGAGTATTTCTGTTTTTATTCCTTCAATTGAGATGGAGGTTGGCGCTGTCTTCCAGATCTGAGATCAGTGCTTGGTGTCTGAGCACCAGGAGTTTTGGGTATTGGAGCTGTCAATCACTTTGGAGACCATGGACAGTTTAAAGGACTGCTGGGAACCTGCATTTCAGAAGCGCCCTCAATTTCAGTTGTTTATAGGTGGCTCATCAACATAAATCAAGTGATGTTGATTCCTGCAGTTATGATGGATATCTGATGTACACCACACAATTTCTAGGACCCACCAAACGTGTATATGTCCACGCACTCTACATACTCTGACCAGGAAATTTGCTTGATGTGGTTTAACCTGCATGTTGTGGTAATGCTTCTGATGTTTCTTCATGGCAGCAAGTGCACAAGTGTCTTCATCAGTCAAATATCTCGGCTGCAGGAGTGTTATCAGAAGTAGTGTCTTGGACTTAAAACCAATAAGTCTCTATCCAGGGCTTGTACCCACACCTCCACTCAGTGTGTTGCACCAATCTGATTGAGCTAAGAAATCTGATCAGATACTTTACAGTTTGTGAAAAACCAGTTGATGACCATCTCAGCTTTGAATTGGATTGTGGGTAGTGAGGTGATGATGTTCCGTGTTTAAATTGCTTATCCTGACAAGTACTGCACATTCTGCTGAAGTGAATTGTGAACTGTTATCCATTACTAAGATGTCTCGTCATCCAAATCTTGCAAACATTTCTTGGAGTTCTCTCAGAACAGAAGGCATTTGATAAGGTGCCACGTCAAAGGTTATTGCGAAAAATAAAAGCTTATGGTTTAGCGGGTAACATATTGGCATGGTTAGCTAACTAATTGGTTAGCTAACAGGAAACAAAGAGTAGGCATAAATAGGTCATTTTCTGGTTGGCAAGATGTAATGAGTGGTCTGCCACTGGGATCAGTGCTGGGCCTCAACCTTTTACAATTTATATAAATGACTTGGATGAAGGGACCGAAGGTATGATTGCTAAATATGCTGATGACACAAAGATAGACAGGAAAGTCGGTGGTCAAGGGGACATAAGGAGACTACAAAGAGATATAGATAGGTTACGTGAGTGGGCAAATATCTGGCAGATGGAGTATAATGTGGGAAAATGTGGAATTGTCCATTTTGGAAGAAGAATAAAAAATAAGTATATTATCTAAAGGTGAGAGATTGCAGAGCTCTGAGATACAGAGGGATCTGGGTGTTTAAGACCCATTTATGCCTACTGTCTGGTGCATGAATCACAAAAGGTTAGTATGCAGGTACAGCATGTAATTAGGAAAGCTAATAGAATGTTAATAGAATGTTATTGTTTATTGCGAGGGGAATTGAACACAAAAGTAGGGAGGTTATGCTTCAGTTATACAGGGCATTTGTGAGACCACATCTGGAGTACTGTGTACAGTATTGGTCTCTTTATTTAAGGAAGATGTAAATACGTTGGAAGCAGTTCAGAGAAGGTTTACTAGACTAATACCTGGAATGGGCAGGTTGTCTTATGTGGAAAGGTTGGACAGGCTAGGCTTGTATCCACTGGAGTTTCAAAGAGTAAGAGGCGACTTGATTAAAATGTATAAGATCCTGAAAGGTATTGACAGGGTGGATGTGGAAAAGATGTTTCGTCTTGCGGGAGAATCAAGAACTCGGGGTCACTATTTAAAAATAAGGGGTTGCCCATTTAAGACAGAGATGAGGAGAAATTTTTCTCACAGTGGGTCGTGAGTCTTTGGAATTCTCTTCCTCAAAAGGCGGTGGAAGCAGAGTCTTTGATTATTTTTACAGCAGAGGAAGATAGATTCTTGATAAGCAAGGGTGAAAGGTTATTGGGGGTTGGCAGGAATGTGGAGTGATGGGTTCAGCCATGATCGTATTGAATGGCGGGGAGCAGGCTTGAGGGGCCGAGGGGCCTACTCCTGCTCTTAATTTGTATGTTTGTATGTAACAGCACATATAGTAATTGAAGTGAGGCAGACTGCTTCAATATTGTTCCTGCAATAGTCACACACAATGAGTAGGGTATGGCAATGTAGGTCACAAAGGTCAGCTCCAACCTTCGACCAAGACCTATCCTCAATCTCTTGCTGTAATAATGGTTCATTACTTGGAGAATTGTGAAGAGCCAAACACATTTTGTTTAAGTTCAGTCAATATCCTGGGTCAATACAGGTTGTTCCTGATTGTATAGATACAACCTTCTATACTGATGTGTGTTAAATGTGCGACTGACACTAATTCCTTACACAATACAGTGGGTGCCATGAATTGCTGTGCCTTTATTGCCAATTCATTTTGGGCCATTAGTTTCTATGGAAAGTCAAAGTTGGGCTGGAGACACTCAGGTAGCTCTGACGCGATAACAGGCCAGACTTGCTGAATGATCACAGGCAATTACTTCTGAACCAGAACATCTGCTACAACATGATTGAATAATTACCAGTGGGAGTCTATAGCTGAAGTAATTCACAATCATCTCCAACTCATGTATCCAATAACAGGTGTTAACTTCTGGCAGGTACACCCTGCTCAGTGTATCAGTATGGACCATCTTCTCCCCTTTCTTACACAAAACTTTCAGACTGCATTTTTAGAATCTCAGCAATACTCTTTGATGATTCTTAGTCATGTTGTTTAGTGGCTTGAGCTCCATTGATTCCAATGGCAATGATAGAAACATAGAAAACAGGAGCAGGAGTAGGCCATTCGGCCCTTCGGGCCTGCTCCGCCATTCAAAAAAGATCATGGCTGAACGCCTAATTCAGTCTGATCTGTTTCAATATTCACCATGTTCGAGCCATGGATGTAAGCTTCAAATTTATCACAGGTGAACACGATCGCGAGGAGCTCTTCTCAATCTGTGTGTATCTCAGCTCCACCGATGTTAATGATCTTGATGCATATGCGACTAGTTGTCCATTCTGCATCATTACTGCTCTAAGTCCACATTGTGAAGCATCACATTATATAGCAGCTTCTTTCTTTGTGATTTTAATATCTAAGAACTGGTGTGGGGTGCCCGTTAATTAAATCGTTGCAGTGCCAATTCCTGCGGTTCTCTCCAAAACCACATTGGGTCTTTCTGTGTGAAATCTCTGAATGCTTTCATTTCATCTGACGATGTGAGAGAAACTTACTCTGATATTGAGCAAGTCCAAGCAGTCAGTGACGGCATCTCCAAAACTGCTCTAACTTTGGCTGAATCTACACAAGGTCCTCTCCCATAGCAACGTGTCCAATAAAAAGCGATGCTTGCCTAAGAAGTTTCATTTTAGCCATGTTGAACACCACTCGATCATCGTTGCATCAATGTGGCAAAGTTTGCAGGTGTTTATCATGGTCTTTAATCACTACTTCAAGAATTTCTCCAAAACCAACTGTTACAGAATCATCTGCAATGACCTGTGTCTCTTGCAGTCATTTCACCTGCTCATATGTCTTGCATTTGAAGACTTGTGGCATTAATCTAATTCCAAATGGCATATGCTTCCAATGAATTGAGAAGTGACATGGGAAGTGGTTAGATACAATAGTTCATCAAGACTCATGTACCAAAACCCACTACTGACATGGAGAATCATGGTGACTTTATCACTGTGCAAGTCTGTAGCTAATCTTCAGTAGTCAGTAGAGGATAATGCTCTTGCTTGATAGCCTTGTTTAAGCTTTTGGGGTATGACTTCCATTGAACTGATCCATGAGGTCAGTGTTGTTACAGGAGTGATGATGTTCTGTCTGACCAGATCATTCAGGGTTTCCTTCAGCTCATCCCTTAAAGCCACTGGTACTCAATACAGGCCATGTTGGAATGGATCTACTGTCTTGTTGAGCCTGTTCAGTACTCTCCATCAACCTATCTCACACCATCAACTCAATATCGATGTTTCTTTATTCAATAGTGTTAGTCAGTAGTTTGCAGTTGTTGAGTGTGTATACTGGTGTACCAGTACAGGGCGTTCCATTCCTTTCATCATCTGTATACATAAAGATGTTCATGCCCTGACAGGCCTTTCTACCCAGCAGAGATCGTATAATCATGCTATCAATGAACTTACAGCTAAAGTCACCACTTGTAGATAGGAAAACAGAGTCAACATTTTAGGTCGCTGACCTTTCATCAGAATTGTTCTGATGAAGGGTCATCGACCTGAAACGTTTGCTCTGTTTCTCTCTCCACAGATGCTGCCAGACCTGCTGAGTATTTCCAGCATTTTCTGTTTTTGTTTCAGATTTCCAGCATCTGCAGTATTTTGCTTTTGTCACCACATTGGAGCAGGATTCATTCTTGTCCTCTAATGTGTAATTTGTTCCACCCACCATAAGCTATAATCATGGACTTAACTTTTGCAAGCTTAAAATCTATTGTTTTTTTGGTGCGTGTGAAGCAGATTGTGTACCCATATCTATTTGAAATCTTTAGTTGCCTGACTCCAGCTCAAGCGTAACACACTGAGTCATCCAAACCAATATCAGTGACCTCATTGATGACAAAGGCTTCTTTTGTCCTCGGTTCTCTTCATCTATTGCTTTAGCTGTCCATCTGTGCAGGCGATTCCTTTCTAAGGCATTGCATTGTGAAATGGTTGCTTTTCCGCACTTGTTGTATATCTTCCCGAAGGGAGGGCACAGCTGTCTTCTGTGGAGCTCATTTCCTCCCATAGTTCCAGCGCTCATAAGTCTTTAGCAGTGTCCCAAAGTTTACCTCTGTCGCACCATGGGATTTCCCTGGCTGTAATTAACACACTCACATTCTGTTCCCTCAAATCCCTGATGAATGTCAGTTGCACCAACATGCTGTCAGACTCTTTACAAATCTCATCCATCTTCATTAAGGTTAGATTAGCCTCTCAAAGCAGTCCCTTTCTCTCTCTCTCTCCGTCGAATCTGCAGTCGCAAACAGAATCAGTTTCAGAATATCTCTGTCAGTGTTATGTCTTGGAACACACATCTTTTTGAGTTTTTTCGTGCTGTACAATACTGGTTGCGTGATTTGCCAGTAACTTGCATTCTCCTGTTGAACATACCTTTTGTTAAAGGGACTGTTCTTGCACCATTGGCAGGACTGAGAGAACTTTGTCAGCACTGAGGGGCACCTTGTCTCTCCCTCCATCTTCAGTCCAGCCTAACCGTGTGGAGTAGACTTCATGCACTTCTTCCCCAGTTATTCCGTTATCTGGTGAAGCTCCTTTGCCAGAGCAAAATTTTCCCAGGTTTTCCTGATTACTTGCTGTACCTGCATACTAACCTTTTGCGATTCATGCACTAGGACACCCAGATCCCTCTGCATCTCAGAGCTTTGCAATCTCTCACCATTTAGATAATATGCTTCTTTTTTATTCTTCCTGCCAAAGTGGACAATTTCCCACTTTCCCACATTATACTCCATTTGCCAGATCTTTTCCCATGCACTTAACCTATCTATATCCCTTTGCAGCCTCCTTATGTCCTCTTCACAACTTACTTTCCTACCTATCTTTGTGTCAGCAAATTTAGCAACCATACCTTCATTCCCTTCATCCAAGTCATTGATATAAATTGTAAAAGGTTGAGGCCCCAGCACTGATCCATGTGGCATGGGCGAAAGCCTCCTAAAGAAGATGAGGCACGGAGCAGAGAAAATGAGCCTCTGAGGTGAACCTTGAGCTGTTACAACACAACTCTGGAGAGTTTGTCATCAATCAATCAGTAATGACCCTTATGTCAATATTTTAAAAACACCTTAAGACAAAAAACATTGTCAATACAGTGTCAGTTAAATGGGAAATAGCCAATCAGGTCCGAGTGATAGGCACATAAAAGCAATCATGGGCCAGTGTCAGTAGCAGGAAAACTGACATGGTCAAACATGTAAACAGGGATTCTGCACACTGAAAACAAAAACAGTATAACTAATTCAATCATGAAATAAAGGATTCTTTCAAATCTGCAACAATAGCCACGCAATCGATCCATCAACTGGCCACTTCTAGTGCAGAGTGGGCATTAGTATGGACTAGAGGTATAATGTGAGTGAATGGAGAGAGACTGGAGACTCTGGGTTAATGAATGGAGAGAGACTGGAGACTCTAGGTTAGTGAATGGAACATAGGAAGATAGGAACATAGGAAGATAGGAACAGGAGTAGGCCATTCAGCCCCTTGAGCTTGTCCCGCCATTCAATGAGATCATGGCTGATCCGCGGCCTAACTCCATATACCTGCCTTTGGCCCATATCCCTTAATATCTTTGCTTAACAAAAGTCTATCTATCTCAGATTTAAAATTAACAACTGTTCTAGCTTCAACTGCTGTTTGTGGGAGACAGTTCCAAACCTCTACCACCCTTTGCGTGAAGAAGTGCTTCCTAACATCTCTCCTGAATGGTCTGGTCCTAATTTTTAAGACTATGCCCCCGAGTTTTTGAATCTCCAACCAGTGGAAATAGTTTATCTTTATCTAGCCTGTCTTTTCCTGTTAATATCTTGAAATCTTCAATCAGATCACCCCTTAACCTTCTAAATTCTAGCGAAAACAGGCCTAATTTGTGTAATCTCTCCTCGTAACTTAACCCCTGTAGTCCAGGTATCATTCTTGTAAACCTACGTTGTACTCCCTCCAAGGCCAATATATCCTTCCTAAGGTGCGGTGCCCAGAACTCCTCACAGTACACCAAGTGGGGTCTAACCAGGGTTTTGTATAGCTGCAGCATAATCTCTGTGTCTTTATACTCCAATCCTCTGGATATAAAGGCTAGCATTCCATTTGCCTTTTTGATTATTTTCTGCACTTGCTCGTAGCATTTTAAAGATCTATGCACTTGAACCCCCAAGTTTCTTTAGACATCCACTGTACTTAACCTCTTCCCATTTAGAAAGTACCCTGCTCTATCCTTTTTTTGGTCCAAAATGGATAATCTCACACTTGCCCGCATTGAAATCCATCTGCCACAGTTTTGCCCACACACCTAGTCTGTCAATATCTCTTTGCAATTTTATGCTATGATCTAGACTGTCTACAATGCCGCCTAACTTTGTATCATCAGCAAATTTGGATATATGACTTACTATGCCATCACCTAAGTCGTTAATGAATAATGTGAATAATTGAGGCCCCAACACAGATCCCGGTGGGACACCACTAGTTACTTCTGCCAATCGGAGTACTTACCCATTATCCCCACTCTCTGTCGCCTACCACGCAACCAACTTTCTAACCATGTCAATAATTTGCCCTCAACTCCATGGGCTTCTACCTTAGTTAACAGTCTCTTATGTGGGACTTTATCAAATGCCTTCTGGAAGTCCATATAAATAACATCCATAGACATTCCCCTGTCCACTACCTTAGTCACCTCTTCAAAAAATTCAATGAGATTTGTCAGGCATGACCTTCCCGTCATGAATCCATGCTGGCTGTCCCTGATTAACTGAAATTTTTCTAGGTGTTCGGTCACCCTATCCTTGATTATAGACTCCAGCAACTTGCCCACTACAGATGTCAGGCTAACTGGTCTGTAGTTTTCTTGGTTCCCCCTTTCACCTTTCTTAAAAAGTGGAGTGACATGTGCAACTTTCCAATGGAGAGAGACTGGAGACTCCGGGTTAATGAATGGAGAGAGAATGGAGACTCCGGGTTAATGAATGGAGAGAGACTGGAGACTCCGGGTTGATGAATGGAGAGAGAATGGAGACTCCGGGTTAGTGATTGGAGAGAGACTGCAGACTCTGGGTTAGTAAATCGAGTGATAAGAATGGACAGATTATTCCAACATCCTTGTTGCGATGCCCGGTTTCTGTCGCATTAACTGGCCTCATTCAAGCTTGCAGTTAGAGCAACCATGGCCTAGGAAAGAGACTATTGGCCAAGTCTCTTTCTTCCTCATGAACCAATTCAGCGACCCTTCCCCTGTACAGTCTGAACATGGGCAGCAGGTGAGGTCTGGATTGCTCTCAGCTGTGATGGATCCTGCAGTGAACCAACTCAGCTCCATTTCCTCAATCTGCAGGTCTTGCACGAAGAGTGGACACATTAGAAGGCTAGCTGTTGACTTGTCCCCTGTATTGAATCAATGCTCTTTCAGGAGAGTAGAGAGGGCAGCCTCAGGCAGATAAAGCTTCATCACAAAGCACTCAGTCTGTTTACATCTTTCCATCCCACAGGCCAGTGTCTTCCAAGGAAGCCGAGATAAAGTCCAGCAGCAAAACATCGTCGCCATTGTCACCATCCGATTTCCTCGACAAACTGATGGGGAAAACCTCGGGCTACGACGCACGAATCCGGCCAAATTTTAAAGGTACAGGTGCCAGCATACTTCTCCAAACAGTTTCGTCTCTTCCTGTGTTGAAAGATTCCCCATACCTCTCCCTTCCCTCACCCTCCTCCCACAGACAGGCTGATCCTGTATTAGCATGTGTAGAAAAAGAGGCCATTTGACCCATCACAAACATGCTGGCCACAAAGACCGGAGAGGGGGTGGACCCATGCGGAGCTTCACGGTGAGTTGGGAATCTGGGGAGAGTTTTTTCCACTTGAGAAATTGCTCATCTCCGGCTAGTTATTTTCCGATATGCCAAGAGAACTCAGGCTGAAACATTTTACTTCTAACCGAGGCCTAATTTATCAAGTATTTACCCCTCTCGGAATCTCAAGCAGTTCGAAGATGGAACTCTGTTTCATGCAGTGGTAGAGTCTCAGTGCCCTTCTGTGGAGAGGGAAAAACTGAAAGTTCAGAGTTCTTCTTCAGAATGAAGATTGAGGGGTGATCAGATCAAGGTGTTTACTGTGTTAGAAGGATTTCATAGGGTAGATAATAGAGAAACTGTGTCCTCATGTGGGGGAAACCAGAACAAGGGGCATAATCTTAAAATTATAGAATCATAGAAAGATTATAGCACAGAAGGAGGCCATTCGGTCCCATCTTGTCCGCACTGGCTCTCCAAAAGGGCAATTTACCTAGTGCCATTCCCTGGCCTTCTCTCTTGAAGGCCTCGATTCAGGCAGTACATTCCAGATCCTCACCACTTGCTGCGTAAAAAGTTTTTCCTCATGCTTTTGGTTCTTTTGCCAATCAACTTAAATCATGTCCTCTGGTTCGCAAACCTTCCGCCAATGGGAACAGTTTCTCTCTATCTACTCTGTCCAGACCCCTCATGATTTTGAACAACTCTTTCAAATCTCCTCTCAAACTTCTCTTCTCTAAGCAGAACAGCCCCAGCTTCTCCAATCTATTCACGTAACTGAAGTTCCTCGTCCCTGGAACAATTCTTTTGAATCTTTACTGCACCCTCTCCCATGCCGTCACATCCTTCCTAAAGTGCAGTGCCCAGAATTGGACGTAATGCACCAGCTGAGGTTGAACCAATAATTCATAAAGGTTCAGCATAACCTCCTTCTTTTCTACTCAATAACCCTATTTATAAAGCCCAGGATCCTTCCTATATGCCTTAATAACCTCTTTCTCAACCTACCCTGCCACCTTCAACGATTTGTACACATACACCCCCAAGTGCTCCTGCACCTCTTTTAGAATTGTATCTTTTTAGTTTAGTTTAGAGATACAGCACTGAAACAGGCCCTTCGGCCCACCAAGTCTGTGCCGACCATCAACCACCCATTTATACTAATCCTACTAATTCCATATTCCTACCACATCCCCACCTGTCCCTATATTTCCCTACCACCTACCTATACTAGGGGCAATTTATAATGGCCAATTAACCTATCAACCTACAAGTCTTTGGCATGTGGGAGGAAACCGGAGCACCCGGAGGAAACCCACGCAGACACAGGGAGAACTTGCAAACTCCACACAGGCAGTACCCGGAATTGAACCTGGGTCGCTGGAGCTGTGAGGCTGCGGTGCTAACCACTGCGCCACTGTGCCGCCCCACCACTGCGCCACTGTGCCGCCCCACCACTGCGCCACTGTGCCTTTTATATTTTATATTGTCTTTCTTCATTCTTCCTACTAAAATATATCTGAGCCAATCCATTCAGGAGTGAAATCCAGAAGCACATTTTCACACAAAGGGTAGTGGAAATCAGGAACACTCAGGTTGTGGATACTGGGATCAATTGGAGCTTTCACAACTCAGATCAATAGATTTTTATTAGATAAGGGTATCAAGGGATATGGAGCAAAGATGGGTAAATTGAGTTTAGGTACAGATCAACCATGATTTAATTGACGAGTGGAGCAGGTTCACGGGGCTGAACAGCCTCCAATTCCTATGTATCAGACTCAAAGGACTGAATGGCCTCCTCCTGTTCCTATATAACAGGCCCAAGGGGCTGAATGGGTTCCTCCTTCTCCTATGTATCAGACTCGAGGAGTTGAATGACTTCCTTATGTCTCTAATGACCCAAAAGCACTGATTCAGATGAGAGTTCTGACAAGGCTGCGTGTGAATCCTGGATGTTTAAGGGGACACTGTGGCGTCCCTCATATTTCCTAAGAGTATCAAGGGGCAGGAGATGGCTGCTTTTATTACAGTAGCTGGCAACTAAAACCATAATTTCTTCGATTCTACCATTAACCATTCATCTAAACTTGTGAATATTTAAAATTAAAATAAAGTGCTGGAAATACTCAGCAGGTCTGGCAGCATCTGTGGAGAGAGAAACAGAGTTAATGTTTCAGATCAGTGACCTTTCATCAGAACTGGAAATGGTTAGCAAAGTAATAGGCTTTAAGCAAGTAAAGCAGGGGTAGGAGGGGGGCAAAAGAGAACAAAAGATAAGGTGTGAGATAGGACAGAGGGCCGGAGAGATTAACTGACAAGAAGGTCATGGGGCAAAGGCAAAGAGAGTGTGCTAATGGTGTGGTGAAAGACAAAGCATTAGTACAGAGGGAGTGTTAATGACAGAATATTGAGCAGCCCTAGCCAAAAGCACAAACATGAAAAAGCAGGTTTAAGGCAGGCACATGGTAAAAAATGATAAAACAAAATAAAATAAAATAATAATTAAAAAGGGCCAGTCATGCTCTGAAATTATTAAACTCAATGTTCAGTCCGGCAGGCCGTAGTGTGCCTAATCGGTAAATGAGATGCTGTTCCTCGAGCTTGTGTTGATGTTCACTGGAACACTGCAGCAATCCCAGGATAGAGATGTGGGCATGAGAGCAGGGGGGAGTGTTGAAATGGCAAGCAACCGGAAGCTTGGGGTCATGTTTTCGGACTGAGCGGAGGTGTTCCACAAAGCAGTCACCCAATCTGCGTTTGGTATCCCCAGTGTAGAGGAGACCACATTGTGAGCAGCGAATATAGTATACTAAATTGAAAGAAGTAGAAGTAAATCACTGCTTCACCTGGAAGGAGTGTTTGGGGTCTTGGATGGTGAAGAGAGAAAAGTAAAACGCAAGGTATTACGCCTCCTGCGATTGCATGGGAAAGTGCAGTGGGAAGGGGACAAGGTGTCCGGGGTAATGGAGGAGTGGACCAGGGTGTCATGGGGGAATGGTCCCTTCAGAATGCTGATGGGAGGGGAAGGGAAGATGCATTTGGCAGTGGCATCATGCTGGAGGTGGCAGAAATTATCCTTTGGTTGTGGAGGCTGGTGGGGTGGAACGTGAGGACAAGGGGAACCCTGTCGCATTCTGGGAGGGAGGGGATGGGGTAGGGCAGAAGTGTGGGAAATGGGTCAGACACGGATGAGAGCCCTGTCAACCACAGTTGGGGGGCATCCTCAGTTGAGGAAAAAGGAAGACATATCAGAGGTGCTGTTGTGGAAGGTAGCATCATCAGAACAGATGCGTCGGAGATGGAGAAATTGGGAGAATGGAATGAAGTCCTTACAGGAGGCAGGGTGCGAGGAAGTGTATTTGAGCCGGTGGGCTTATAATGAAGATTTGTGGACAGTCTGTCTCCATCTCTGGGGACTTAGAAGTCAAGGAAGGAAAGGGAAATGTCAGAGATGGACCATGTAAAGGTGAGAGAAGGATGGAAATTGGAAGCAAAGTTGATGAAGTTTTCTGGTGCGGGGCGAGATCAGGAAACGATAGTCATCAATGTACCAGAAAAAGAGAGTTGGGGGAGGGGGCCTGAGTAAGACTGGAACAAGGAATGTTCGACATATCCCACAAAAAGACAAGCATAACTCGGACCCATGCAAGACCTTTTATTTGATGTGAGTGGAGTTGAAGGAGAATATTTAAATCTGTTATACAAATTGTTCTGTGTGGCATTGCTCATTAAAGATAGACTTGCATTTCTGTAGCACCTTTCATGACCTCGGGATGTCTCAAAGCACTTTACTGCCAAAGTACTTTTGAAGTACCCAGCTTATACACATTACTGAGTCAGCGGCGCTTGAGATGGCTTGGCCATGTGAGCCGCATGGAAGATGGCAGGATCCACAAAGACACATTGTACAGCGAGCTCGCCACTGGTATCAGACCCATCGGCCGTCCATGTCTCCGCTTTAAAGACGTCTGCAAACGTGACATGAAATCCTGTGACATTGATCACAAGTCATGGGAGTCAGTTGCCAGCGTTCGCCAGAGCTGGCGGACAGCCATAAAGATGGGGCTAAAGTGTGGCGAGTCGAAGAGACTTAGCAGTTGGCAGGAAAAAAGACAGAAGCGCAAGGGGAGAGCCAACTGTGTAACAGCCCCGACAAACAAATTTTTCTGCAGCACCTGTGGAAGAGCCTGTCACTCTAGAATTGGCCTTTATAGCCACTCCAGGCGCTGCTCCACACACCACTGACCACCTCCAGGCGCTTACCCATTGTCTCTCGAGATAAAGAGGCCAAAGAAACTTTTGAAGTGTAATCACTGTTGTAGTGTAGGAAATGCAGCAGATAATTTGGGGACAGAAAGATCCCACGAACAGCAATCAGGTAATGGCCAGATAATCTGTATTAGTGATGTTGTTTAAGGAATAAATATTGGCCATTACCTTCATGGAAGCAGGAAATAGAATCCACAGAATTGTTTGAAAAAGGACTTAAATTCATGATCATCCCTGTAAAGGCTGAAGCTTTCACATTGCTTGGGATTCATTCCACTCTTCTGTTGCAGAAACGTACCAACCAGCAGACACTAGCTCTACTAATGAGGCAGAATTTTGTTCCCATTATGTCCTGCGTCAATTACACAAGTTTCAATTGCAAACCATCCTCGTCCCAATTAACTGCTGAGATTCCCCACACAGAGTCAGCAGCATGTGGAAAACAGAACAGATTGGAACATCTCCGCTCAGTCCGCAAGCAGGACCCTCAGCTTCCGGTTGCTTGCCATTTCAACACTCCCCCCTGCTCTCATGCTCACAGCTCTGTCCTGGGATTGCTGCAGTGTTCTAGTGAACATCAACGCAAGCTCGAGGAACAGCATCTCATCTACCGATTAGGCACACTACAGCCTGCCGGACTGAACATTGAGTTCAATAATTTCAGAGCATGACAGCCCCCCATTTTACTTTCATTTTTAGTTATTTTTTCTTCCTTTTTTTTTTACATTCTTTTTTACATTTTTTACCATTTTTTTTTGCATTTATTTCATTTCATCTTAGTTTGTTCAGTTTGCTTACCCACTGTTTTTTTTCAGGTTTGCACTTGCTGCTGTTCAATATTCAGTGTATTTACACCTAACCTGTACTAATGCTTTGTCTTTCAACACATTAACATATTGTTTGCCTTTGCTCCGTGACCTTTTGGTCAGCTATGTGGCCTGGTCCAATCTCGACCTCCTTTGTTATCTCTTGCCCCACCCCCACTTCATCTACTTATAACCTGTGACTTTTCTAATATTTGTCAGTTCCGAAGAAGGGTCACTGACCCGAAACGTTAACTCTGCTTCTCTTTTCACAGATGCTGCCAGACCTGCTGAGTGGTTCCAGCATTTCTTGTTTTTATTACAGATTGGACAGGCCCTGTTTCTGCTGCTTTTGAGAACAGAGAAGCAGTAGAATTTGCATCGAGCAGCTCACAATACCTGGCAAGGTGCAAACAGAGCCAGTTGCTGAGGAATCGAGGTAGCCCGGCTGAATAGCAAGGCTGCATTAGTGGAGGGAGGGGTTAACCTAATGTGGCAGAGATAGACAAGAGGATGGGGCAGAGGATTAAACCAAAGGGGCAAGGGGTGGAGGAGAAATAAAAGTCAGCAACAGGAACATTCGAAAGAAAGCCAAGCAGCAGAGCTCTGAGATGCATTTATGCAAATACACAAAATATTCTGACCAAAAGCAGACAAATGAGAAGCACATGTCACGGGGGTCTAATACAAGAGCAGCAAGGCAGACACAGTATAGGTTAGAGTAGGACTGGGAGCTGAACATTCCTGGCTATAAGATGTTCCAGAGGAATAGAACAGGGACATGGGGAGGGAGGGTGGGAGTGTTAATTAATGATTCAGTTACAAGACTGGAAGACAGGGAAGAAGGGATGAATCAAAGGATGAATCAGTTGGGTTAGAGTTAACATTTTTCAGATCAGGCAGTCTGTCCGCACGCCATTGCATCACACAATCACTGCGGCCTTGGTTGCCAGGGGCAACCCCTGCAGCACTTTCTCCACCAAAACGATGGGAGCACCTGGAGAGAGAACAACATTTCTACCAGGTGACAGGGCACCAAACAATAAAAAGAGCAGTTACTCATTGTGAAGGATTTCATGGGATCCAGGAACAGGAAGTCTCTGAGCAATACTGCAGAATAATGTTGGTGACCAGACAATGCTGTGCCCACAGTTACTGTGCACTGGAACACCGTGTCACCATTACTGGAGACAGCAGGGTCACTGCCCAATTGTGTGGCGATCTGTTGGTTTTATTGAAGGCAAATCATGTGTGATTAACTTGATTGAATTCTTTGATGAATTAACAAGAGGTTTTTGTCATTAATTCACGGGATGTGGGCATCACTGGCTAGGCCAGCATTTATTGCTCATCTCTAACTGCCGTTGAGAAAGTGGTGGAGAGCCGTTTTCTTGAACCTTGTGGTGTAGATATACCTACAGTGCTGTTAGAGACGAAGTTCCACAGTGATAATGTTTCCATCCGCGTGCTGCCCTTCTCTTTCTAGGTGGTAGAGTTCGTGAGTTTGGAAGGTACTGTCGCAGGAGTATTGGCAACTCTTGTAGATGGTACACACTGCTGCCACTGTGTACCAGTGGTGGAGGGAGTGAATGTTTAAGGTGGTGGATGGGGTGCCAATCTATTCTGGTGCACAAACCTTCAGCACTACAGTCAGATGTTGTCAGGGCTTGTCGCCTTTGCTGTATCCAATGCACTCAGTCATTTCTTGATGTCACATGGAGTGAATCAAATTGGCTGAAGACTGACATCTGCGATGCTGGAGACCTCAAGAGGAGGCCGAGATGGATCATCCACTCGATACTTCTGGCTGAAGATGATTTGCATATGCTTCAGCCTTGTCTTTTGCACATGAGCAGTGGGCTCCCTCAGTGGGGATATTTGTGCAGCCACCTCCTCCTCCCTTTAGTTTTTTAATTAACAACCACAATTCCTGACTAGATGTGGCAGGACTGCAGAGCTTTGATCTTATCCGTTGATTGTGAGATCACTTTGCTCTGTCAATCGCATACCGCTTCCACTGTTTAGCATGAATATAATCCTGTGTTATAGCTTCACCAGGTTGACATCTCCTTTTTAAGTATGTCTGGTGTTGCTCCTGGCATGCTCTCCTGCACTTCTCATTGAACCAGGGTTGATTCCCTGGCTTGATGGTAATAGTAGAGTGGGGGATATGCCAGGCCATGAGGTTACAGATAATGCTTCAACACAATTCAGCTGCTGCTGATGGCCCACAGCACCTTATGGATGCCCAGTTTTGAGCTGTTAGATCCATTCTGAATCTATCCCATTTAGCATGGTGGTAGTGCCACACAACACAATGGAAAATTGATGAGGATAATTTGGTTGATGTTGTTTGTATGAATTTTCAAAAGGCATTCGATAAGGTTCCACATAATAGATTGCTTGAAAAAACTGAAGCCATTCTCATTAAAGGGACAGTGGCAATGTGGGTACAAAATTGGCTGAGACAAAAAGCAGAGTAGTGGTGAATGGCTGTTTATCATATTGGAAGTATACAGGCTGTTCCCAGGGATTGATATTGGAACCACTGGTCTTTTTGACATATATTGATGACCTGTACTTGGTATACAGAGCATAACTTCAAATCTTGCAGATGGCATACACGTTGGAAATGTAGTAAACAATGAGGAGGATGCTAACAGACTTCAGGAGGACAAAGACAGACTGGTGAAATAGGCAGACATATGACTGATGTTTGTAAAGTGATGCATTTTGGTAGGGAAAATGAGGAGCGGCATTATACAGTAAATGGCACAATTGGAAAGTGGGTGCATGAACGGAGAGACATGGGGGTATATATATACAAATCTTTGAAGATGGCAAGACAAGTTAAGAAGGCTCTAAAATAAAAGCAAGATTCAATAATAACTTTCAAAAGGGAATTAGATAAATACTTGAAAGGGAGAAATTTGCAGGGTTAAGGGGAAAGAGCCGGGAGAGTGGGATAATTGGTTAGCTCTTTCAAAGAGCCAGCACAGATAGAATGGGCTGAATGGCTTCATTCTGTGCAATAAGATTCTATGATTCTCAGGGCCACAGCCGCTGATCATGGTGACTTTGCCTCATGCATATGCCGATTAAAAAGTCTTCAGGAATCACAAACATTTAATATAACCATTATGTGGTGACATTAAAGTCTGCCCAGGCAAAGCCTTAGTTCCACACTGCAGTCGATCCACAGTGAGCTGGGACATTTTCATTGACTTGATTGTGACTGATGCCATCTCTCAGCCGCAAGTTGACTGCATAATCATATCTACCTCTCACTCCATGCTCCTCCCTTTTGCTTGTGGCCTTCTGGATTTCAGGGGCTCAAGGGCTGTGTCTCAGTCCTGACTATTAACACCACTTAGGAATCCCCAGTCAAGTGGAGTGAAAATACAACAAGCCTCATGTTCCCACTTGA
The DNA here is from genome assembly GCF_036365525.1 of Heterodontus francisci. NCBI lineage: Eukaryota > Metazoa > Chordata > Chondrichthyes > Heterodontiformes > Heterodontidae > Heterodontus > Heterodontus francisci. Next base: position 97,148,605 of record NC_090385.1, read on the forward strand.
ACTGTGGTGGAACGTACAATTAGTGTATTGACATAGTATGTCCAGTGTCTGGATAGATCAGGTGGGGCCTAATTTACAGCTAGGAAAAGTTGCAATAGTATCTGTTCCTGTCATAATGTGCAAATTCACCATTCAGAACAAGCAATCGGCACTGCCTTGGCTGCAAAGAGGGAGGAAAAGCTTCTCTCTATCTCTCTATCCCTTTCTGTTTGTCTCAATCTCTTTATCTCCCTTTCTGTCTCTTTAACTTTGTCTGTCTCTTTCTCTGTCTATCCCTTTCTCTCTCCCCCCCTTTCTCTCTTTGTCTCTCTGTTGCTCCCTCTCTAATTCTCACTGCCTTTCTCTGTCACTTTCCCCTTTCTCTCTCTATCTAACCATTTCTCTCCCTTTCACCCCCTTTCTCTCTGCCTCACACTCTCTCTCTCTCTTGCCTTTGTGCCCTCTCTCTTCCTCTCTCTTGTCCTTCCTCTCACTCGCGCTCTTACCCTCCCACTCTTGTTCCTCTAACTATTATTTTGTTTCTTTTCCAGGTCCTCCAGTGAATGTCACATGCAATATTTTCATCAACAGTTTTGGCTCAGTGACTGAAACTACGATGGTGAGCATTGAGAATGGGTGATGGAGTGCGACCTCTGCCTGCGTGCGATTGACAGATACCGGCACGGATTACTTCATCAACCCTCAATCTCTACTTTGCTCCAATCATTTTCTTTTTTCACAATAGATTTGCAGCAAGGGGTTTTGGTTGAAGCTGACACTCTAGTTTGTGGGTTCAACTGCTGCACTGTCAGACATGGGACATTAAACCGAGGGCACATCTAACCTCTCAGGTGGCTGTAAAAGATCCTATGGCACTATTTCAAAGAAGAACAGGGGAGTTCTCCAGTGTCTTGGCCAATATTTATCCCTCAAACATCCCTAGGGGAATGATAGCACGGGGTAATGTTACTGGACTAGTAATCCAGAGGCCTGGATTAATACTGCGCAGACATGAGTTCAATTACCACCATAGCAGCTGGGGGAATTTAAAATCAATTAATTAATAAATCTGGATGGGAAAAAGCTCATCTCAGTAATGGCATTAGAAGATTGTCATAAACCCCCAACTGGTTTGCTTTCAGGAAGAAAATCTGCTGTCCTTACCTGGTCTGGCCTACATGTGGTTGAATACAATTCTGCTGCTGCTGATGGTCCACAGCACCTCATGGATGCCCAGTTTTGAGATGCTCGATCTGTTTGAAATCTATCCCATTTAGCACTGTGGTAATACCACACAACACTATGGAGGGTATCCTCAATGTGAAGGTGGGACTTTGTCTCCACAAGGACTATGCGGTGGTCATTCCTACCAATACTGTCATGGGTTGATGCATCTGCGACAAGTAGGTTGCTGAGGTCAAGTATGTTTTTCCCTCTTGTTGGTTCTCTCACCACCTGCCGCATACCCAGTCTAGCAGCTATGTCCATCAGAACTTGGCCAGCTCAGTCAGTAGTGGTGCTACTGAGCCACTCTTGGTGATGGACATTGATGTTCCCCACCCAGAGTATATTCTGTGCCTTTGCTACCCTCAGTGTTTCCTCCAATTGGTGTTCAACATGGAGAAGCACTGATTCAATAGCTGAGGGTGGGGAGGGCAGCAGTAGGTGGTAATCAGCAGGAGGTTTCCTTGCCCATGTTTGACCTGATGCCATGAGACTTCATGCAGTCCGGTGTCAAAATTGAGAACTCCCAGGGCAACTCCCTATCGACTGTATACCACTTTGCAGCCACCTCTGGTGGGCCTATCCTGTCAGTGGGACAGGACATGCTCAGGGATAGTGATGGTGGTGTCTGGGACATTGTCTGTAAGGTATGATTCTGTCAGTATGACTATGTCAGGCTGTTGCTTGACTAGTCTGTGGGACAGCTCTCCCAATTTTGGCACAAGCCCCCAGATGGAGGGTTTTGCTGGGTCGACAAGGGTGGGTGTGCCGCTGTCATTACCGTGACTAGATTGATGTCAAGTGGTCCATCTGCTTTCATTCCTTTTAGACTTTTCTCTCGCAGTTTGATACAACTTGCTAGGCCATTTCACAGGGCAGTTAAGAATTAACCACGTTGCATATGACCAAGTGTGGCAACAAGGAGCCCTATTAAAATTGAAGTCAATGGGAATCACGGGAAAATTCTCGTGATTGGAGTCATACCTAGCACAAAGGAAGATGGTTGTGGTTGTTGGAGGCCAATCACCTCAGCACCAGGACATTGCTGAAGGAGTTCCTCAGGGTAGTGTCCTAGGCCCAACCATCTTCAGTTGCTTCATCAATGACCTTCCCTCCATCATAAAGTCAGAAGTGGGGATTTTCACTGATGATTGCGCAGTCATTTGCAACTCCTCAGATACTGAAGCAGTCTGTGCCTGCATGCAGCAACACCTGGACAATATCCAGGCTTGGGCTGATAAGTGGCAAGTAATATTCACGCCACACAAGTGCCAGGCAATGACCATCTCCAACAAGAGAGAATCTTACCATCTTCCCTTGACATTCAATGGCATTACCATCACTGAATCCCCCACTATCAACATCCAGCGGGTTATCATTGACCAGAAACTGTAGACATATAAATACTGTGGCTACAAGAGCAGGTCAAAGGCTGGGAATTCTGTGGCGCATAACTCACTTTCTGTTTCCCCAAAGCCTGTCCACCATCTACAAGGCACAAGTCAGGAGCGTGATGGAATACTCTCCACTTGCCTGGATAGATACAGCTCCAACAACACTCAAGAAGATAGAAACCATCGAGGGCAAGGCGGCCTGCTTGATTAACACCCCATCCACCACCTTCAACATTCAATCCCTTCACCACTGATGGACAGTGGCAGCAGTGTGTAGCATCTACAAGATGCACTGCAGCAACCCACCAAGGCTCCTTCGACAGCAGCTTCCAAACCCAGAACACCACCACCTGCACGTTCCCTTCCAAGCCACACACCATCCTGACTTGGAACTATATCGCCGTTCCTTCACTGTTGCTGGGTCAATATCCTGGAACTCCCTTCCTAACAGCACTGTGGGTGTACCTACCCCACATGGACTGCAATGGTACAAGAAGACAGCTCACCACCACCTTCTCAAGGGCAATTAGGGATTGGCAACAAATACTGGCCTTGTTCACAACCCAAGAATGAATTTTAAAAATCAACATCACAATACTGATGTGTTTGTCCTGCATTACAACAATAACTGCACTTCAAACGTCATTCATTGGCTATGAAGTTCTTTGGTATAGCCTGATACTTGGAAAGTGGCTATCAAAAGCACAATGACTGGTCATTATCATAATGCCTTTTGTGGGATCTTGCTTTGTGCAAATTGGCTCTGCATGTCCTACATTACAACTGCGACTACACTTTAAGCTCTTTAGGATGTTCTGAGGTTGTGTAAGGTGCTATATCAACGCAAGTCTTTCTTTAGAAGCATTGGGTCGGTTTTCTGCAGGGATCTCCTGATCTTGGACAGACTGCATCATTTCCATGGGGCTTTTTCTGATCTCCTGCTAAGTTACAGTGAGAGATGGGAAGACCTCACGTGGGAATCGAGCCCATTTCAAATATATACATTGGGAGAACATTCAAGCACTAAGCAATGAGGTGTGGCGATATTCAGGCCTGGAAGGTTAAGGTCAGAGTTCCCACTGCTGATCACATCCCAGGGACAACATCTTCCAAAAGTGTTGGCTTCTGGACATTGGCTGTGGTCAAATGTCACCTATGATGCCCTCAACAGTTGAATATCCTGCTAAACCTGACTTAGTAAGAATTACTAGAGTAAGATACCCATGGGTCACCCAGCACCATGGCTCTGTACCAGGCTGAGAACCAGCAGCCCAGAAAAGGAGGGGAGAAACTCTGATACATTCTCAGGAGGAGATGATCAGCAGCAGACTTTCTACCTTCCTGTCTCCCAGCAGACTGAGGGGTGACCGAGAGCAGACAGTCTGACTCCCGGCAGACTGAGGGGTGACCGAGAGCAGACAGTCTGTCTCCCGGCAGACTGAGGGGTGACCGAGAGCAGACAGTCTGTCTCCCGGCAGACTGAGGGGTGACCGAGAGCAGACAGTCTGACTCCCGGCAGACTGAGGGGTGACCGAGAGCAGACAGTCTGTCTCCCCGAAGGGTGACCGAGAGCAGACTGTCCACCTTTATGTCTCCCCGCAGACTGAGGGGTGACCAGGGGATGGTCGGGATCGGTCAGAGAACCTGAGGGTGAGTGACAAATAATTAAATGTTGGAATGTCAGCAACCCAGAAAGTAACTGATAAAATATTGGGGAAAAAACTAAAACTAGCCGAAGATTTGCATTTATACAGTAACTTTCACAACCTCAGGATATCCCAAAGCACTTTAGTAATGTAGGTTGAAGGACATTGGGGAGAATTCACCTGCTTTTCTTTGAATAGTGCTATTGGATCTTTTACACCCACCTGATAGGGCAGACAGCTCTCGGTTTAATGTCTTACCTGAAAGATGGCACCTCTGACAGTGCAGCAATCCCTCAGCACTGCACCAGAGTGTCAGTCTGGATTTTTGCTTAGGTCCTGAATGCTGACCATGTAACTCAGAGCTACCACTGATGCACGGCTGTTATGTAGATATGTGTCTCTGGCCATGCTGAGTGGCCAACAGCCAATGCTGACCTTGGTTGTTCCACCTCCAATTAATAATAGCTGGCTGTGGTGTGTGAGGCAGCAATAGGAAAAGGCCAAGGCCCTGAGCCCCAGAATTCCATTCAAACTGGAATGTTCACAGGGGTTTGCAAAAAGTCGAATGACACAAGGAGCTGAATTTTACAGGCCCTCTGACGTCGGAGGTCATGGTGGGGGGCCTGAAAATTCTTCCGGGAGAGCCCTTGGTGCAGCCCCTCCCCCCACCGCACAGCGGCGGAGCCTTCATTTGCGTATTATGATGAATGCAAAAAATGTTAAATAACTTACCCGAACCGGGCGGCCATCTTACGGCGATATTCCGGCCGCTGGCCGGAAACCCATGCCGTCAGATCCCCGTTTGGGGAACTGAGGCGAGATACTGGTGGGGAGGGGGGAGGAGTGTAATTCTCAGGGTGGGGAGCGGGTGCGGGGGGGTAAGTGCGGAGAACTATTGTTATTGGTTGTGGGGATGATGGGAAGGGGTTGAGGGTCAAAGGTGCTGAAGTCAGCGGGGGGAAGTTCAGAATATCAAAACGTATTTTTTGGGGGATATGTCAAATTATTAAATGAAGTGGTGGGGGTGGGAGAGGGGAATCAGAGTAAAATTAAAACAATTCTGCAGTTTTCTTTGAAATGGACCTTTAAAAATTTAAATGAGACTGAAGGGCCCGAAGCCCTTTAAAAATGGCGCTGCGCTTCCGCGGTGGCACCAGACATCGTTGCCAGGGACGGAATGGCCGAAATATCACGAGGGATCAGCGATGGCGCATCCGCGTGGAAAGAACGCGGACCTCAGAGCACTCCACAGCAGTGCACTCATAAAATTCAGTGGCACAGTGGCGCAGTGGTTAGTACCGCAGCCTCACAGCTCCAGCGACCTGGGTTTAGGTCTGGGTCCTGCCTGTGTGGAGTTTGCAAGTTCTCCCTATGATCTGCGTGGGTTTTCTCCGGGTGTTCTGGTTTCCTCCCACATGCCAAAGACTTGTGGGTTGATAGGTAAATTGGCTACTGTAAATTGCTACTAGTGTAGGTAGGTGGTAGGAGAATTGAGGGAAGTGGGATTAATGAGGTACTAAATGAGTACTTTGCATCAGTATTCACCCAAGAGAACGACTTGGTGGATGATGAGTCTCGGGAAGGGAGTGTAGATAGTCTGGGTCATGTTGTTATCAAAAAGGAGGAGGTCTTGGGTGCCTTGAAAACCTTCAAGGTAGATAAGTCCCCAGGGCCTGATGGCATCTACCTCAGAATACTGAGAGAGACAAGGGAGGAAATTGATGGGGCCTTGACAGAAATCTTTGTATCCTCATTGGCTACAGGTGAGGTCCCAGAGGACTGGAGAATAGCCAATGTTGTTCCTTTGTTTAAGAAGGGTAGCAAGGATAATCCAGTAAATTACAGGCTGATGAGCCGTACGTCAGTGGTAGGGAAATTATTGGAGAGGATTCTTCGGGACAGGATTTACTCCCATTTGGAAACAATTGGACTTATTAGTGAGAGGCAGCATGGTTTTGTGAAGGGGAGGTCGTGTCTCACTAACTTGATCGAGTTTTTTGAGGAAGTGACGAAGATGATTGATGAAGGAAGGGCAGTGGATGTTGTCTACATGGACTTCAGTAAACCCCTTGACAAGGTCCCTCATGGCAGACTGGTACAAAAGGTGAAGTCACACGGGATCAGAGGTGAGCTGGCAAGATGGATACAGAACTGGCTTGGTCATAGAAGACAGAGTGTAGCAGTGGAAGGGTGCTTTTCTGAATGGAGGGATGTGACTAGTGGTGTTCTGCAGGGATCAGTGCTGGGACCTTTGCTGTTTGTAGTATATATAAATGATTTGGAGGAAAATGTAGCTGGTCTGATTAGTAAGTTTGCGGACGACACAAAGGTTGGTGGAGTTGCGGATAGTGATGAGGATTGTCAGAGGATACAGCAGGATATAGATCGGTTGGAGACTTGGGCGGAGAAATGGCAGATGGAGTTTAATCCGGACAAATGTGAGGTAATGTATTTTGGAAGGTCCAATACTGGTGGGAAGTATACAGTAAATGGCAGAATCCTTAGGAGTATTGACAGGCAGAGAGATCTGGGCATACAGGTACGCAGGTCACTGAAAGTGGCAACGCAGGTGGATAAGGTAGTCAAGAAGGCATACGGCATGCTTGCCTTCATCGGTCGGGGAATTGAGTATAAAAATAGGCAAGTCATGCTGCAGCTGTACAGAACCTTAGTTAGGCCACACTTGGAATATTACATACAATTCTGGTCGCCACACTACCAGAAGGACGTGGAGGCTTTGGAGAGGGTACAGAAGAGGTTTACCAGGATGTTGCCTGGTCTGGAGGGTATTAGCTATGAGGAGAGGTTGGATAAACTTGGATTGTTTTCACTGGAACGACGGTGGTGGAGGGGCGACATGATAGAGGTTTACAAAGTTATGAGTGGCATGGGCAGAGTGGATAGTCAGAAGCTTTTTCCCAGGGTGGAAGAGTCAGTTACTAGGGGACATAGGTTTAAGGTGCGAGGGGCAAAGTTTAGAGGGGATGTGTGAGGCAAGTTCTTTACACAGAGGGTGGTGAGTGCCTGGAAATTGCTGCCGGGGGAGGTGGTGGAAGCAGGTACGATAGAGACGTTTAAGAGGCATCTTGACAAATACATGAATAGGATGGGAATAGAGGGATACGGACCCCGGAAGTGCAGAAGGTTTTAGTTTAGACAGGCATCAAGATCGGCACAGGCTTGGAGGGCCAAATGGCCTGTTCCTGTGCTGTACTGTTCTTTGTTCTTTGATTAGTATCAATGAGTGGTTGATGGACGGCACAGACTCGGTGGGCTAAAGGGCCTGTTTCAGTGCTGTATCACTCTATGACTCTAATTACTGGGGTAGGATTTAAAAGTTGGTGCTCTTGCCATGGTGCCTCACTTGATAGGGATGGGAATTGAACAATCAGAAGCAGCCCCGGATTCATGGCCCTTTGCTAGAATGAATGCCCAGATAGTTGGGAAGAGTAGGGATTGGGTATGTGGACCTCCGACCTGCTCTTGTCTGCTGAGCCTTTGTGCATTATTCAGTGGAGGACTGTTCATTGCTCACAATCACACCTCTGTCTGTGGGGTATCCGATTTTGAGGAATGTGAAATGAGGAACATTATTGCAAAAGAGGTGGGGAGATTTGCAGTGGGAAGGAAAGGAACAATGGAAACTCACTGGCCAAATCAAACAGGTTGTTTTTGTTTTTGTATCTTCCTGCTCTTCCCTTGGTGAACAGTGGGAAGCAATGGGAGGATCCACAGGCGGATTCCGACAGGCAGCACTCCGCTCAATAGCCATCGCTATACCGGCTGAAAGGGAGGTTAGTCCTACACAGCGGGGTGGGGAGGGGTGGGGGGTGGTGGTGTGGCTTGCACATCCCATGCAATGCTGGGGGTCACCAACACCAACTAGATGAGAAAGTACCACTGGTTTTCAAGCCAGAGCTCTGATCTCCACTCTCCAGGGCTGTATGGAGTGGGTTTAAACCCACACCTTCCAACTCAAAGGCAGGACATTACCACTGAGCCAGAGGCTTGCTTTGTCAAGCAGGTTGAAGAGAAACAAAGAGTAATATGGTTAAATAGGGATATAAAAAGAGAAGTAGGGACAATAGATGGGGTGAAGCATATGCAAACAATGAAAGAGAATGTATTAAAAAGTTTGTACACTCTTAGATTAGAGCTGGGGGTGGAATCTCTGCGCAGAGCTGAAGCTGTCTTGATCAACCACTGTAACTTGGATAGACGCTGGAGAGATGGGGTAAATGGTGTTTACTTTCCCCAGGGTCTCCATGAATCTTCTGTCAAAGTCACATCACACATCAAAGAATTGTTGCCTGAATTAGGTCAGATCTCTGTTCTTTAATGCACTTTAATGGTATTGGGCAATGTCACATTGTGTTTCTGTAATTTTCAGGCTTGGGGCTTCCTGCCAGATCCTGAAGCATGCAACCTCTCTGCATCTCTTCTTTCCATATCTGCTTGTCCCTCTTTCCCTTTCTCTCTCACGCTTCTCTCCTCCTTGAAGCGGGGAATGAGAATCAGAACAGACAGCCCCAGCGCAAGAGCTGGCACCAGCACAGGGGTGATGGGGTAAGTGGCCTCCTTCTGTGCTGTTGGCCTGATAGCATTACCATACCTCTTCCGTCCCCCTTTTTTTCCCTTTACTTTAATTTCTCTATCCCCCACTCTCCACGCCCCCCTCCCCCTGTCCCTGAATTAACTATGGTCAGTCGACTGGTGCAGGAGAAGAGGCCCCTGCTCCAGCTCTGGCCTCATTTACTTTAACCATGTGAGCTGCGGGCTGTGCAACAGGTCTCCAGGTGCAGCTCGCCAGAGGAGGAAATGGAAGTCGTGGAGGTGAGGCGTTTGTGATTGCAGAGGGCGGTGGTCATGGGAGCAATGAGCCAGAGGAATGGAGGAGGGTGACTGTGTCCTTTCTTGTTTCTTTTACATGTGGGCTGAGTTAACAGGATTTGTGTTCACCTGTAGAGGAACTACTTGGAAAGACTGGACAACCAGGTGCTCTTCTCTAGAAAAGAGAAGGCTGAGAGGAGACCTGATGAAGGTTTTTAAAATTATGAAGGGGTTCGATAGGGTAGACATAGAGAAGAGGTTTCCACTTGACGGGGAGTCCAGAACCGAGGCTATAAATATAAGATAGTCACTAATAAATCCAATAGGGAATTCAGGAGGAACTTCTCAAGGGAGGTTAGAAAGTGGAACTCACTACCACAGGGAGTGGTTGAGGTAAACAGCATAGATCCATTTAAGGGGAAGCTAGATAAACACAAGGGAGAAAAGAATAGCAGGTTGCTGATAGGGTGAGATGAAGTAAGATGGGAGGAGGCTCATGTGGAGAATAAACAGCACAGGATGTTGGGCCGAATGGCCTGTTTCTGTACTGTGAATAATGTATAATTGAGTCTTGTTGACAGTTTACAACATCTGTCCGATAGAATCAGCTGGTGTGATGACCTGTTGTTTCCCACAGGATTACAGACTCAACGTGTTCTTGCGGCAACAGTGGAACGATCCTCGGCTGGCGTACAGCGAGTACCCTGATGGCTCGCTTGACCTCGATCCCTCCATGTTGGACTCCATCTGGAAGCCTGACCTGTTTTTTGCCAACGAGAAAGGAGCCAATTTCCACGAGGTGACAACAGACAATAAGCTGCTGCGAATCTTTAAAAACGGGAATGTGTTGTACAGCATCAGGTGAGCGGTGGCACCCAAGTAAGGCTGGCCTGTAACTAGCAGCAGGCCTGGGAGCAGTGTTAGGCCTCACTGAATAATGAGCTGATATCATGAGATATCGAGGAAGTATTTGATGGGACAGTGTAGAGGGAGTTTTACACCCATGCGATATCTCTCCCGGGAGTGTTTGATATGACAGCGTAGAGAGAACTTTATTCTGTATCTAACCTGTGCCATGCCCATTGTGTCCTTCATTGCCAGAGGTGCTGTCCTCTAGATGTTATATTAAATCGATGCCCTATCTCCCTGTTCAAATGGATGCTAAAAATCCCTTGTTGCTATTTGCAGAGTAAGGCAATGGTGCCTTGATGAGCATTCTTCCCTTCGGACACTGATCATTCATGATCTTGCTGTGTTGGCAATAGCTGTTGAATTTATCTATCCAATGATTGTGATTGTGCCTCTTAGTAATTCATCATGTGTGAAACATGTTGTGATGTTCCTGGGAGATTGTAAAATATAAATGCAAGTCTCTTTTTATCAAGCTTTCTGCAACCGCAATTCTGCTGGAAAATGATTCCATTAAAATCTGGATGAGGGCAGAGATTGGCTTTTTAATAATTACGTATACATTATTTAAAGGGCAGAGCTTATATTTTTCCTGCAGTGGGAGATTAATATATAGCACAGTGTGCAAGAGGCAGAGATATTAATGTTAATCACAGAATCACAGAATTGTTACAGTGCAGAAGGAAACCATTTGGCCCGTCATGTCCACACTGGCTCTCTGAATGAGCAATTCCCTCAGTTCCATTCCCCTGCTTTCTCCCCATAACCTGCAAATTCTTCCTTTTCATATAACAGTCTAATTCCCTTATGAATGCTTCAATTGAACCTGCCTCCATCACTTTCTCAGGCAGCGCATTCCAGGCCTTAACCACTCGCTGTGTGAAAACGTTTTTCCTCATGTCACTTTTGCTTCGCTTACCAAATACCAGTATGTAGTGTTTTTTAGGGAATCAAGGTCCCTAGTATAAATAATTTCTAATTTTTGAGTAATTTAAGGGAGTAAGTTAAGGGTAAGTCATGGCAGGGCAGCTCGGCAAAGTGGAGTGCTCCTCCTGTGAAATGTGGAAAGTCAGGGACACTTCCAGTGTTCAGGGCGAACACATGTGCAGGAAGTCTGCAGCAACTCGAAATCCAAGTTTTGGATCTGGAACGGTGGCTGGAGACACTGTGGGGCATCCGTGAGGTTGAGATCATCATGGATAGCACCTGCAGGGAGGTGGTTACACCTCAGGCAAAGACTGCTCAGGCAGAAAGGGAATGGATAACCACCAGGCAGAGTAGAAGAACTAGGCAGGTAGTGCAGGAGTCCCCTGGGTCCATCTCCCTCTCTAACAAATTTTCTACTTTGGATACCGTTGGGGGAGATAGCTTCTCAGGGGAATGCAGCAAGAGCCAAGACTGTGGCACCATGGATGGCTCAGCTGCACAGGAGGGGAGATAAAAGTGTGGGAGAGCTATAGTGATAGGGGATTCTATCATAAGGGGTACAGATAGGTGTATCTGTGGCCGCAAACGTGACTCCAGGATGGTATGCTGCCTCCCTGATGCTAGGGTCAAGGATGTCTCGGAGCAGCTGCAGGACATTCTGAAGGGGGAGGAGGAGCAGTCAGAGGTTGTGGTTCACATTTGTAACAACGACATAGGTAGAAAGAGGGATGAGGTGCTCCAATAAGAATTTAGCGAGCTAGCTAGCAAATTAAAAAGCAGGACCTCAAAGGTTGTAATCTCTGGATTACTCCCGGTGCCACGTGCTAGTGAGTATAGGAATAGGAGGATACAGCAGATGAATGCGTGGCTGAGGAAATGGTGCAGGAGGGAGGGCTTTAGTTTCCTGGATCATTGGGTCTGCTTCTGGCGAAGATGGGAAGTGTACAGGTCGGACGGGTTGCATCTGAACCAGAACGGGACCAACATCCTTGCTGGGAGGTTTGTAAGTGCTGTTGGGGGGTGGGGGGCGGTGGTTTCAGCAATTTGGCAAGGGGATGGGATATAGAGTGAAGGTACAGTCGGGGGTGATGCACAGTCAAATATAGAAGAGAAATTGAGTCAGTCTGGAAGGCAGAGCAAATATAGACCTGTTAAGGCAAAAGCGAATAATGCAAGGCTGGATTGCATCTATTTTAACGCAAGGAGTCTTACTAGTAAGACAGATGAATTGAGGGCATTGATTAACACATGGGAATATGATATTATTGCTATCACAGAGACATGGTTGAAGGAAGGGCAGGACTGACAGCTCAATATTCCAGGGTACAGAATATACAGGTGAGACAGGGGAGGTTGTGGGGGGTGGGGGGGGGCGGGGGGAGTAAAAGAGGAGGTGGCAAGATATCTTAGAAGATTTCTCAAATGAGGCCATAAGGGTAGAACTTAAAAACAAAAAGGGGGCAATCACTTGGCTGGGAGTGTACTACAGGCCTCCAAACAGTCAGGGAGAGATAGAGGAGCAGATATGTAGGCAAATCTCAGACAGGTATCAAAATAATAGGGTAATAATAGGAGATTTCAACTCCCTAATATCAACTGGAATAGTCTTAGTGCAAAAGGCTTAAAGGAGGTGGAATTCTTAAAGTGCATCCAGGAGAGCTTTTTGAGCCAGCACATAGAAAATCCTACAAGAGAAGGGGCGGTACTGAACCTAATCTTAGCGAATGAAGCCAGACAGGTGGTAGAAGTGTGAGTGGGGGAGCATTTCGGGGATAGTGACCATAATTCTGAAAGATTTAAGGTAGTTATGGAAAAGGACAAAGATGGATCGGAAATAAAGGTACTGAATTGGGGGAAGGCTGATTTCAATAGGAGAAAACAGGATCTGGCCAAAGTGGACTGGGAGCAGCTACTTGTAGGAAAGTCTACATCAGACCAGTGGGAGTCATTCAAAAAGGAAATAGTGAGAATTCAGGGCCAACATATTCCCATAAAGATGAAGGGCAGAACCAACAAGTCCAGGGAACCCTGGATGTCAAGGGACATAGAGGATTGGATCAGGAAAAAAAAAGGAGGCTTATGGCAGAGACAGAGGGCTGAAAACAGCGGAGGCTCCAGAGGAGTATAGAAAGTGTAGGTGAGGTACTTAAAAAGTAATTAGGGGAGCGAAGTGGGGGCATGAAAAAACACTGGCGGGCAAGATAAAGGAAAATCCTAAGGCGCTTTATAAGTTTATTAAGGACAAGAGGATAACCAGTGAAACAGTAGGGCCCATTAGGGACCAAAGTGGCAATCTGTGTGTGGAGCCGGAGGACGTGGGTGAGGTTTTAAATGATTGCTTTTCATCTGTGTTCGCAATGGAGAAGGACAATGTAGGTGTAGAGATCAGGGAGGGGGATTGTGATATACTTGAACATATTAGTATTGAAAGGGAGGAGGTATTAACGGTTTTAGCAGGCTTAAAAGTGGATAAATCCCCAGACCCAGATGAGATTTATTCCAGGCTGCTATGTGAGGCAAGGGAGGAGATTTCACGGGCTCTGACACAAATTTTTAAATCCTCTCTGGCCACAGCAGAGGTGCCAGAGGACTGGAGGACAGCAAATATGGTGCCATTATTCAAGAAGGGTAGTAGGGATAAACCAGGTAACTACAGGCCGGTGAGCCTAACATCAGTGGTAGGGAAACTATTGGAAAAAGTTCTGAGGGACAGGATTAATCTCCACTTGGAGAGGCAGGGATTAATCAAAGATAGTCAGCATGGCTTTGTCAGGGGGAGATCATGTCGAACAAATTTGAATTTTTCGAGGAGGTGACTAGATGTGTTGATGAGGGTAAAGCAGTTAATGTAGTCGACATGGACTTCAGTAAGGCTTTTGATAAGGTCCCACATGGGAGATTGGTTAAGAGGGTAAGAGCCCATGGGATCCAGGGCAATTTGGCAAATTGGATCCAAAATTGGCTTAGTGGCAGGAGGCAGAGGGTGATGGTCGAGGGTTGTTTTTGCAAGTGGAAGCCTGTGAACAGTGATGTACCGCAGGGATCGGTGCTGGGACACTTGCTGTTTGTCGAGTACATTAATGATTTAGACGTGAATGTAGGAGGTATGATAAGTAAGTTCGCAGATGACACATAAATTGGTGGTATCATGAATAGTGAGGAGGAAAGCCTTAGATTACAGGATGATATAGTTGGGCTGGTAAGATGGGCAGAGCAGTGGCAAATGGAATTTAATCCTGAGAAGTGTGAGGTGATGCATTTTGGGAGGACTAACAAGGCAAGGAAATATACAATGGATGGTAGGACCCTAGGATATACAGAGGGTCAGAGGGACCTTGGTGTACTTGTCCATAGATCACTGAAGGCAGCAGCACAGGTAGATAAGATGGTTAGGAAGGTATAAGGGATACTTGCCTTTATTAGCCGAGGCATAGAATATAGGAGCAGGGAGGTTATGATGGAGCTGTATAAAATGCTAGTAAGGCCACAGCTGGAGTACTGTGTACAGTTCTGGTCACCACACTATAGGAAGGATGTGATTGTACTGGAGGAGGGTGCAGAGGAGATTCACCAGGATGTTGCCTGGACTGGAGCATTTCAGCTATGAAGAGAGACTGGATTGGCTAGGGTTGTTTTCCTTAGAGCAGAGAAGGCTGAGGGGTGACCTGATTGAGGTATACAAAATTATGAGGGGCGTGGATAGGTGAGATAAGAAGAAACCTTTTCCCTTAGCGGAGGGGTCAGTAACCAGGGGGCATAGATTTAAGGTAAGGGGCAGGAGGTTTAGAGAGAATTTGAGGAAAAAGTTTTTCACCCAGAGGGTGGTTGGAATCTGGAACACACTGCTTTAAGGGGTGGTAGAGGCAGGAACCCTCACAACATTTAAGAAGTATTTAGATGAACACTTGACACGCCATAGCATACAGTCCAAGTGCTTGAAAATGGGATTGGAATAGATAGGCGCTTCATGGCAGCCACGGACATGATGGGCTGAAGGGCCAGTTTCTGTGCTGTATAACTCTATGACTCTATAACTTCTATCAAATCACCTCTCAGCCTTCTCTTCTCCAAGTAAAACAGTCCTAACTTCTCCAATCTATCTTCATAACTGAAATTCCTCATCCCTGGTACCACTCTTGTGAATCTTTTCTGTATTCTCTCCAATGCCCTCACGTCTTTGCTAAAGTGCTTTGCCCAGAACTGGACACAATACTCCAGCTGAGGACAAACTAGTATCTTATACAAGTTCAAAATAACTTCCTTGCTGTTACATATAAACATGGAAACATAGAAAATAGGAGCAGGAGTCGGCCATTCGGCCCTTCGAGCCTGCTCCGCCATTATGATCATGGCTGATCATCCAACTCAGTAACCTGTTCCCGCATTCGCCCCATATCCTTTGATCCCTTTAGACCCAAGAGCTAGATCTGACTCCTTTTTGAAAACACACAATGTTTTGGCCTCAGCTGCTTTCTGTGGTACCATATTCCACAGGTTCACCACTCTCTGGGTGAAGAAAGTTCTCCTCCTCTCAGTCCTGAAAGGTCTACCCCGTATCCTTGGACTATGACCCCTGGTTCTGGACTCCCCCACCATCGGGAACATCCTGCCTGCATCTACCCTGTCAAGTCCTGTTAGAATTTTATAGGTTTCTATGAGATCCCCCCTCATTCTTCTGAACTCCAGTGAATATAATCCTAACTGACTCAATCTCTCCTCATACGTCAGTCCTGCCATCCCAGGAATCAGTCTGGTAAACCTTTGCTGCACTCCCTCTATAGCAAGAACATCCTTCCTCAGATAAGGAGACCAAAACTTCACACAATATTCCAGGTGTGACCTCACCAAGGCCCTGTATAATTGCAGCAAGACATCCCTGTTCCTGTACTTGAATCCTCTTGCTATGAAGGCCAACATACCATTTGCCTTTTTTACCGCCTGTTGCTCCTGCATGCTTACCTTCAGCGACTGGTGTACGAGAACACCCAGGTCTCGTTGCATATTCCCCTCTCTCAGTTTATAGCCATTCATATAATAATCGGTCTTCCTGTTTTTGCTACCAAAGTGGATAACCTCACATTTATCCACATTACACAGCATCTGCCATGCATTTGCCCACTCACTCAACTTGTCCAAATCACCCTGAAGCCTCTCTGCATCCTCCTCACAACTCACCCTCCCACCCAGTTTTGTGTCATCTGCAAATTTGGCGATATTACATTTAGTTCCCTCATCTAAATCATTAATATATATTGTGAATAGCTGGGGTCCTAGCACCGATCCCTGCGGTACCTCACTAGTCACTGCCTGCCATTCAGAAAAAGACCCATTTATCCTACTCTTTGTTTCCCGTCGCCAACCAATTTTCTATCCATCGCAATACACTACCCCCAATCCCATGCGCTTTAACTTTACATGCTAATCTCTTATGTGGGACTTTGTAGAAAGCCTTCTGAAAGTCCAAATAAACCACATCCACTGGCTCCCCCTCATCAACTCTACTGGTTGCATCCTCGAAGAATTCCTGTAGATTTGTCAAGCATGATTTCCCTTTCGTAAATCCATGCTGACTCTGTCCGATTCTACCACTGTTCTCTAAGTGCTCTGCTATGAAATCTTTGATAATGGACTCTAGAATTTTCCCCACTACTGACGTTAGGCTGACTGGTCTATAATTCCCTGCTTTCTCTCTACCTCCCTTTTTAAATAGTGGGGTTACATTAGCTACCCTCCAATCTGTAGGAACTGTTCCAGAGTCTATAGAATCTTGGAAGATGACCACCAATGCATCCATTATTTCTAGGGCCACTTCCTTAAGTACTCTGGGATGCAGACCATCAGGCCCTGGGGATTTATCGGCCTTCAATCCCATCCCCAACACCATTTCTCTACTCATACTGATTTCTTTCAGTTCCTTTCTCTCACTAAGCCCCATGTTCCCCAACATTTCTGGTATGATATTTGTGTCCTCCTTTGTGAAGATAGAACCAAAGTATGCATTTAATTGGTCAGCCATTTCTTTATTCACTATAATAAATTCCCCTGTTTCTGTCTGTAAGGGACCTATGGTGTACTCTGTGCCCCTATTAATAAAGCCCAGGATACTGTATGCTTCATTCACCGCTCTTTCAACCTGTCCCTGCCACCTTCAATGACTTGTGCACATATACACTCAGGTCCCTCTGCTCCTGCACCCACTTTAGAATTATACCCTTTATTCTATATTGTCTCTCTATGTTCTTCCTACCAAAATGAATCACTTCACATTTCTCTGCATTGAACTTCATCTGCCACCTGTCTGCCCATTCCACCAACTTGTCTATGTCCTTTTGGAGTTCTACACTATCCTCACCGTTCACAACGCTTCCAAGTTTCGTATCATCTGCAAATTTTGAAATTGTGTCCTGTACACCAAGGTCTAGGTCATAAATATATATCAGGAAAAGCAAGGGTCCCAACACTGATCCTTGGGGAACTCCACTACAAACCTTCCTCCAGCCCAAAAAACATCCATTAACCACTACTCTTTGTTTCCTGTCACTCAGCCAATTTCGTATCCACGTTGCTACCGTCCCTTTTATTCCGTGAGCTACTAGTTTGCTCACAAGTCTGTTGTGTGGCACTGTATCAAATATCTTTTGAAAGTCCATGTACACCACATCAACAGCATTGCCCTCATCAACCCTCTCTGTTAACTGCTCAAAAAACTCCAGCAAATTAGTTAAACATGATTTTCCCTCAAGAAATTCGTGCTGGCTTTCCTTAATTAACTCGCATTTGTCCATGTGACTATTGATTATGTCCCGAATTATTTTTTCTCGAAGTTTTCCCACCACCGAAGTTAAACCGACTGGCCTGTAGTTGCTGGGCGTATCTTTACACCCTAATTTGAACAAGGGTGTAACGTTTGCAATTCTCCATTCTACTGGAGGGGTAAAAAAGTAGAAACAAAAAGTAGAAAAATGGAGCATCTCCTTCCCCCTTCACCAAACTCTCCACTCACCAAACTCAAAACTCCACGCTCAGCTTGCAATCTGCACACCTTGAACAGCATATTCTTGAACTGCATCAGGTGGCTAAAAGCTGCCACCCATTAAGAATACATTGAGCCTCTGACCCTTTGACACCAATCAACAAAACATTGTGGGCTGAATTTTATGAGCCCTCCAGTGTCAGGGGTGGTGGCAGTGGGACTCGGGAAATTCCTTCGGGAGAGGTCTGCCACGACCTCCGACACCGAGAAGGCCCAGTCACACTTTACTGGCGGCGGCAAGCCTCGATGCGGCCCCCCTGCCGCTCGGCAGCAGGGCCTACAGTTAAACATTTAAATGAAGTAAAATAAATGCAAATTAACTTACCTTGTCCCGACGGCTGTCCTACACCGATATTCCGGTTGCCAGCTGGAACTCACGCGCCTTCGGAACTCCGTTCTGAGTTTCGAGGTGTGACACTGGTGAGGAGGGAGGAGGAGTGAAATTATCAGGGCGGTATAGGGGGCCAAGAAGGGGAAAACTCTTTGTATTGGCTGAGGGGATGTTCGGAAGGGAGTGAAGGGCAAAGGTAGCAAAGTTCCAGGGGGCAAAGTTGATGATGGGAAGAAAAGTTTTTTATGTGTCTTAAATATATTTGATGGTCATTGGGGGGGGTGGGGGCAAGGGGCCTCAGAGAGGGGCTTCAATCGGTTAATAAAGTTTAACATTTTAATTTGACTTCCATGTCTCTAAAAATTAAATTTGCCTGAAAGGGCTTGCAGCCCTTTAAAAATGGCGCTGGTGCCCCATGTGGTGGCGCCGGCCGCCGTTGCTGGGGACGGAGCAGCTTCCCCCCCATGTCATCGGGGGTGGCCACTCCGCCCCCTCCATTTAAATGAGCCCCCATGTGCAATATTGCGGGGTTCACTGGGGCATCCGCGTGAGTGGAACACTGAGATGAGAGCACACCGCCATGATTTTCAGCATGCTCATCGAATTCAGCCCTGTGTTTCTTTATTTCTGGGTGTTCTTTATTAACGATAGACTGTTTCGTTTATTTACAAGTAAGTGTCACTGTGTACAATCCACTCTGCTGCTATTAACACATGCCCAGTTAACCTGTGACCCTGCATCAGTTGCCAGTTTTCATTGGACGTGGCGTTTTGCTGTTCAACTGTTGGAGAGATTCACATGAAACAGGTTTGTGTCAGCTGTGCCTCAGTTGGTCGCACTCTCACCTGAGTCAGCAGGACATGGGTTCAAGTCCTACTCCCCACTGACACTCCCAGTGCAGAACTGATGGAATGCTGCACTGTCGGACGTGCTGTTCTTTAGAGGAGTCATTAATCCAAGGCCTCATCTGCTCTCTCAGGTGGATATGAAAGATCCTATTTGAAGAAGAGCAGGAGTGTTATCCCTGGGTGTCTTGGGTCAGTATTTATCCTTCAGCCAATATCACTAAAATAGATTATCTGATCGTTATCACATTGCTGTTTGTGGGAGCTTGCTGTGTATAAATTGGTTGCCATGTTTCCTACATGACAACAGTGACTACATCCCAAAAATACTTTGTTGGTTATAAAGTGCGTTGGCATATCCTTAGGTCATGAAAAGTGCCATATATATGGAAATCCTATATAGAGCTATATATATGGAAGTCCTATATAGTGCCATATATATGGAAGTCCTATATAGAGCTATATATATGGAAGTCCTATATAGAGCTATATATATGGAAATCCTATATAGAGCTATATATATGGAAGTCCTATATAGTGCCATATATATGGAAGTCCTATATAGTGCCATATATATGGAAGTCCTTTTCTTTTCAATCATGTTCCTGTATTCCACAAGCCCTTTTACAGAGACTCGAGGCAAACTGACATTCTACCACCTGACCCTTGACCCCTGGTACCAGTGTGGCTCAGTCTCTGGAACATTTCGATTGCCCTTGTTTGTTGGATTCTCGCCTCCTATCAGAGTGAAGAGTAACCTATGATGTTAACTTAAGAACGATCTAAACTATCTGATCTGGTCACGTGTTTTCTGTTGCCTGCAGGCTCACGTTAATCCTCTCATGTCCCATGGATCTGAAGAATTTCCCCATGGATGTTCAGACATGTGCCTTGCAACTAGAAAGCTGTGAGTACTCAGGTTCCTGAATAGCTCAGGATATATCTCCACGAGTGCGGCCTGTCAGTCCTTTTTGTGCAGGTTATACAGGCCCTTCCCTTACAGTCTCTCTGCTGCTCCCTTTGCCGTCTGTCTATGGGACAGTCACGCCCAACATTTCACTCATCTCTCTCTCTCTCGCTCTCTGTAGTTGGCTACACAATGAATGATTTGATATTCAAGTGGTTGGAGGAAGAGTCGGTCCAGGTAGCAGAGGGTTTAACACTCCCACAGTTTATCCTGAATGATGAGAAAGACCTGGGATACTGCACCAAGTACTACAACACAGGTGAGAGGATCATGACCCTTAAACAGCCATTCGCTACAGAGAATTCCCATCTCCAGAGTGAGGCAGAGGTCAGAGCACACTGGAAAAAATGCTCCCATCTTACATTGGGTAAATGGTGAAAAGGAAATGACTTGCTGGTCCATCCACCATGAGCCAAGCAACTTCAATGCCTTGTGCATCACCATATATACACTTTTCACACCACCCCCAGAACATGTGATTGCCTGAGAGAGGTGATAAAGCAGATAAATACGCGCAGTCTATTATGGGAACAAAAGATCTGGAAAATTCCTCTCCGACCACCCCAGCCCGCCACCCACCCCCACCCCCGCGTCCCTGAGGTGATTAAAATTAGACCAGGAGATTCTGTAAACGCAATAAATACTGCTGAGGTATCAGGAGCAACTTGATACTATGATATTAGTCCTCTGACTGTAGGCAGGTAAAGGGAGTTCCAGTCTCTCTGATTGACTACTGATCTTTGTTTCAGTTTCATTTTGTGGAAATGAACAACCTCAGGTCATCCCAAAGTGCTTTACAGTCAATGAAGTACTTTTGAAGAGGCGAGAGTGCAGCCACTGAGCCACAATTGCCACCTGGAATAAGGGGATGTCCAGCCCGCTACACTGCTCCAACAATGCTCCGCAGCAGCAAAATGAAAGGTGTGCCCCCTTCTGTACCAGTCAATTCCCTCCCCACAGGGGGAGTGGGACTGACTGTATTGCTCTACAGAGAGTCGGCATTGGCTCAATGGGCCGAATGGCTTCCTTCTGTACCTTGGTGACTCTACGACTCTATCCTGGAACAAGTAGCAGCACAGAAATTGGATCATGCCCAAACTGGGCCAAGATTCCAGTGTTGCGCATGGCCAATGAGGCTGGCAGCAGGACCAAGCAAAATCAGTCTGCTAGCCTCATTTAAGATAGAACCAGTGAGCTGCGGGCACCAATCCCCAGATGCTAACTGCTGGCCACAGGCAACAGGATCAGCCAGCTTGGAGACTGACTGAGATGCTCGGAATAGTCCAGGGGAGCTCAGGGTGAAGTAATCGAGGGGTTCAGGTATGGCGAACAGTGGCCCTCGATTTAATGTGGAGCAGGAAGGGACTGTCCTGCTTGACCTCATTATTCAGTTAAGTAAAAAATTTAAAGCCTTCCTTTTGGTCAACGGTCTCCAAGGACCCCTGCTTTATCTGCCAAGCAATGAAAGAAACTGTTCACAGAACGCAGAGTGTAGGCAATCGGATTTTGTGAAGGGGTCTGAAACAGGCATTCAGCGCTCGAATTGCACATCCCACAGGCGTGATCCCAGTTTCAGGTGTGCTCCCTGGACACCTATGAAGGAGCCCGAGTCAATATGGCGGGTGGCACGCTTCTGGTTTATGCCTGTACAATGGGCACAGCATGATTCAATTTCTTAACCAAGAACCTTTAGGAACAGGTTGAGTTATAAAGGCCATTGATTTTTGATAGTATTCTGCTTTTGAACAGTTGTTTAAGCATTGCCTCTTCTGCGACCAGCGAGATCTTTAGAGTCCAGGAACTGAGGGTTCCTTACAATTAAACCAATGGTTAAGTAGTGAGTGTATGGATTGGGCAGTGGATGGTTGAGTATGTGGCCTAGACTTTGAGGTGTCTTGATGTGAGTTGTGTTGTGCCAGTGTTGAAACGTGCTTCTTGTTATGATGTAGGTACATTCACCTGCATTGAGGTGAAGTTCCATTTGGAGAGGCAGATGGGCTATTACCTAATCCAGATGTACATCCCCAGTCTCCTTATCGTCATCTTGTCCTGGGTCTCCTTCTGGATCAACATGGATGCTGCACCAGCACGTGTCGGCCTTGGGATCACCACAGTTCTCACCATGACAACACAGAGCTCAGGCTCCAGGGCCTCACTCCCAAAGGTCAGTACAAGGTCAAGCAATGATATCCCACTGGTGAGATCAACCAGCTCATTTTATCATTTATCGCATAGTTGTTTATGGAATCTTGCTGTGCATAAATTGATTGCTACATTTCGTACATTACAACTGTGACTACACTTCAAAAAAACCAAACTGGTTATGACGCACTTTGAGATGTCCTGAGCTTATGAAAATCGCTATAGAAATGCAAGTTCTTCATTTATTTTAGGCATGACTATTCAATGTGTAGTTTTGCCAGTTTGCAGGGAAATGTCAGCACAGCAATAGACAAAATGGCCGCAGAAGACATGATTGGGGTACTTTTGCTAATATCCTTTTCTATAAAGGGAACAGAGAAGGTATTTCAAAGGATAAGTATGTATGATGATTACACCACTGGAAATGACCACCACAAGTTCACTCTGCATTTCAGCTTATTTTTTTAATTCATTCAAGGAATGTGGACATTGCTGGCAAGGTCAGTGTTTACTGCTCAGCCCTAATTGCCCTCAAGAAGGTGGTGAGCACCATCTTGAACCACTGCAGTCTTTGTGTTGTAGGTACAGTGCTGTTAGGAAGGGAGTTCCAGGATTGTGACCCAGCCTATAGTGAAGGAATGCAATATGTCAGGATGGTGTGTAACTTGGAATGGAACTTGCAGGTGGTGGTGGCGGCTTCTACTCATGTGCCTATAGCCCATGATCTTCCAGGCAGTACAGGTCACAAATTTGAAAGGTGCTGTCGAAGGAGGCATGGTGAGTTGCTGCAGTGCATCTTGTAGATGGTACACACTGCTGCCACTGTGCGTCAGTGGTGGAGGGAGTGAATGTTTAAGGTGCTCAATGGGGTGCCCATTGAGCGGGCTGCTTTGTCCTGGATGGTGTCGAGCTTCCAGAGTGTTGTAGCTGCACACATCCAGGCAAGTATTCCATCACTCTCCTGACTTGTGCCTTGTAGATGGTGGACCGGCTTTGGAGAGTCAGGAGGTGAGTTACTCGCCACTGAAAACCCCAGCCTCTGACCTGTTCTTGTAACCACAGCATTTATATGGCTGGTCAAGTTAAGTTTCTGGTCAATGGTAACTGCCAGGATGTTGACGGTGGGAGATTCAGTAATGGAAAGGGGAGATGGTTAGATTCTCTCTTGTTGGAATTGGTCATTGCCTGGCACTTGTGTGGTGCAAATATTACTTGCCAATTCTGAATAAGAGCATAAGAAATAGCAGCAGGTGTAGGTCATTTGGCCCCTTGAGCCTGCTCTGCCATTCAATAAGATCATGATTGATCTGATCATGGCCTCAACTCTACTTTCCTCCCAGCCGCCCATAACCCTTGACTTCCCTGTCTAACTCAGCCTTGAATATATTCAATGACCCAGCCTCCACTGCTCCCTGAGGTAGAGAATTCCAAACACTAATGACCCTCTGAGAGAAGAAATTCCTCCTCATCTCCATTTTAAATGGGAGACCCCATATTTTGAAACTGTGCCCCCTAGTTCTAGATTCCCCCACGAAGGGAAACATCCTCTCAGCATCTACCCTGTCAAGCCCCTCAGAATCTTATGTTTCAATAAGGTCACCTCTCATTCTTCTAAACTCCAATGACTATAGGCCCAGCCTGTTCAACCTTTCCTCATAAGACAACCCCTTCATCCCAGGAATCAACGTAGTGAACCTTCACTGAACTGCCTCCAATGTAAGTATATCATTCTTTAAGTAAGGAGACCAAAACTGTACGCAATCCTCTCGGTGCGGTCTCACCAATGTCCTGTACAGTTGTAGCAGGACTTCCCTACTTTTATACTCCATCCTCCTTGCAACAAAAGTAAACATTCCATTTGCCTTCCTTATTATTTGCTGTACCTGCATGCTAACTTTATGTGATTCATGTACGAGGACACCCAGATCCCTCTGTATCGCAGTATCCTGTAGTCTTTCTCCACATAAATAATATTTTGCTTTTCTATTCTTCCTACAAAATGTATAACCTCACATTTTCCCACATTTTACTCCGTCTGCCAAATTTTTGCCCATTCATTTAGCCTATCTGCCGACTTTCTATGACCTCCTCACAACTTGCTTTCCCATCTATCTTTGTATCATTAGCAAATTTGGCTACAATATAGTCTGTCCCTTCATCTAAGTCATTCGGATAAATTGTAAATAATTGAGGCCCCAACACTGATCCCTGTGGCATCTCACTAGTTACAGCTTGCCAACCCAAAAATGACTCATTTATCCTGACTTTCTGTTTCCTGTTAGCTCACCAGTCCTCTATCCGTGCTAATATATAACCCCAAATCCATGAGCTCTTATCTTGTGTAGTAACCTTTTATGTGGCACCTTATCGAATGCCTTTTGAAAATCCAAATACACTACATCTATTGGTTCCCCTTTCTGCACGCTGCTTGTTCGCTACTCTCTTCCTTTGTATATAATTGTAGAAGCTCTTACTGTCTGTTTTTATATTTTTTGTTAGTTTACTGTCACATTCTAATTCCTCCCTCTTTATTTTTTTAAGTCATCCTTTGCTGGTTTCTAAAATTTTCCCAATTTTCTGGCCTACAACAATTCTTCACAGAATTGTATGCCTTTTCTTTCAATTTGATACCATTCTTCCTCAGTTCACCACAGATGGTTCATTCTTCTCATGGAGACTTTCTTTCTCAATGGAATATGTCTTTGTTGAGAGTTATGAAATATCTCCTTAAATGTCTGCCACTGCTTATTTACCATCTTACCTTTTAACCTATTTTCCCTGCCCACTTTAGCCAACTCTGTCTTGATACCTTTGTAATTGCTCATATTTAAGTTTAAGACACTAGTTTTGGACCCCAGTTTCTCACCTGTAAACTGAATGTGAAATTCTACCATGTTATGATCACTCTTCATAAGAGGGTCCTTTACTATGAGATCATGAATTAATCTTGTCTCAATACACATTAACAATGTCTTGTTCTAAGGAGCTGTCCTGAATACACTCATGCTCAAGGCTACCTTTGCCAATTTGATTTTTCCCATCTATATGAAGATTAAAATTGACCATGATTATTGCAGTACCTTTCTTACAAGCCCCTATTAATTCCTGATTTATACTTTGTCCTACAGTGAAGCTACAGTTAGGGGGCACATAAACTACTCCCACGGCATGTCTGAACAGCAGACGAGGGAGAGGAAGTGGTGAGTGTGCAGGAGCAGCCTATACAGGAAACCTCTCCGTATGGTGTGGAATAGCACAGACGACATTTCCGAGAGGCGGCTCAGGTTGTGCTGGACCGGCTCCTGAGGAGGATTTCAGGGACTGTGTCTGATGAGCAGTTGCGGCTGAGTGAGGGTCAGCTCGGTCAGGCGCCTCCGCACTCCCGAGCCCCCTCGTCACCCACAGTGAGGTGCGTCCCAAAGGCTTCGGCTTATCCTCCACCTGTCGGTCTGTCCCCAGATTCAGCCGCTCAGACAGCAAAAGCCCTCTCCTCTGCCAGCAGGGGAGTGCCCTGACTGGAGGTGACCATGTTCCAGACTCTGAATAGGTAAAAGACAGGCAACTCCCTCAGAGAGGCGCAGCTAACATTTGCCGCGGGGAGCTGTGTGTCGTCTTGAAGGCAGTGCCCCGGTGGGAAAAATATATTGCCAGTGTACACCATCTGACAGGACGCTCGACTTACAGGTATCTTTGCAGGGTCCAAAGATGGAGAGTCGCAGCCTGGGTATGAACGCACACTCAGCGACTGACCGCCCTCCTCAATCGGGAGACTCAGGATCGCAGCAGAGACCCAGTGTTTCCTTTTCTCCCAGAAGAAATCGACAACCTTCTTCTGGATCTTGGTGGCAAAGACAGGGGGTGAGACCAAAGTGACCAACTGGTACCACAGCATCGAGGCCACCAGTTGGTTTATGACCCCTGTAGGAAAGCACTCGGAGCAGTCCTGTCCAGCACCCTAGACAAGTGGTGACTTTCACCTCCAGCTCCTGCCAGTTTGCCGGCCAGGCTTCCTCAGCGAACTCAGGTGGATTCCCAGATAGAGGAGGTGCATGGTGCTCCACGCAAAAGGTGCTAGCTCCTCCGGCAGGGTGTCCATCTGCCACTGACCCACCAGGAGACTGGAACATTTCTCCCAATTGATTCTCGCAGAGGACACAGCAGAAAAAATCTGCCTGAGTCTGCTTTTCGGATCCACGCCCTGAAACCCTCCTCGGGAGCCGGTCACGCACAATCTGAGCCACCTCTCGGAAATGCCCTCCATGCCATTCCGCACGGCGCGGATGGGTTTCCTGTACGGGCTGCTCCTGCACACTCTCCACTTCCTCACCCTCGTCTGCCACCCGGACACACCGTGTCAGTCCATCTGGCGGCAAGGGGAAATCCCGGTGGAGGTCTCTGTAGGTGGGAGTCCTCCCCCTTTACATCGGGGACCGGGTGTGGAGGGTGCTGCACAGGGCAGTCCCATACAATAGACTTTTAAGTATGTTCACGGACTCATCCTCCACAAGTCAACGGGATCTGTGACCATGAGGAGCATGTCATCAGCGTAAGCCAAGAGGATGACCCGCATGCCCAGCCCATGCAGAGCCAAACCCGTCAACCTCCTGTGAAGCAGGCACAGGAATGGCTCCACGCAGCTGGTATACAGTTGGCCGGACATGGTGCATCCCATATATACACCTCTCCCGAAGTGAAGGGGTGCCATCAAGGACCCATGAACTTTGACCAGATACTCTGTGGCGGTGTATAAAAGTCGGGCCCAGGCCACAGAATGCAGCCCGAGTATGAAGGCGTGCAGAGTCCCAAAAAACATATTCGTGATCCAACCTGTCGAACACCTTCTCCTGATCGACGGAGAGAAAGGCGACCGACAGACCAGTCCTCTGGGAAAGATGGATCAGGTCCCGGACCAGGTGGATGTTGTCTTGGATGGATCGGCCCAGGACTGTGTTGGACTAGTCGGGATGGATCGTGTGGACCAGCACGGAGCCCAGGCGGGTAGACATAGCCCGGGCAAAGATCTTATAATCTGTGCTGAGGAGGGAGACTGGATGCCAGTTCTTAAACAGGCAGAGATTGCCCCTCTTCAGCAGCAGGAAGATGACCACCCTGCGCCATGCGAGGGGCATCTCCCCGGTCGCCAGGCTTTCCCCCAGGACCCACGTGTAATCGCCCCCCAGGACATCCCAGAATGCCCTGAGGAACTCCACAGTCAGCCTGTCCAGCCCTGGAGATTTGAACCTGGAGAGCTGGGGGAAGGTGCGGTCAGCTCCGCCAATGTGAGCGGAGCATCCAAACCCTCGGCGCCCTCCGGGCTGACCTGCGGCATGTCCTCCCACAAATCTCTGCGCGCGTCCTCGCTGGATGGATCCAGAGAGAACATGACATAATAGGTATGGACCAAAAGGTCTATTTCCTCCGGATCCATGACGGAGGATCTGTCGTCTGCCAGCAGCTCAATGAGCTGCTTATGGAATCCCCACCATTTTTCCAGCAAGTAGAAGAAGGGTGAGGCGTGGTCCAAATCTTCCAGGATCTGGTTCTGTGACTCCACATATGAGCCCTGGGACCCTACGAGCTGCAGGCCCCTCAGCGCGTCCTCCTCTTTGTACACCTGCCAGGTCCCTGATGGCCTGACTGAGACAGGACTCCAAGTCGAGCACCTCCCTCTCCAGGCACCTGATCTCGGCTTCCCACCTCTTGGTCGAGCCCTCCGCGTACTCCTGACAGAAGACACGGATGTGAGTCTTGCCCACATCCCATCATAGCCTCTAGGTGGGGAAGCCCCCCTGCTTCCTTTTCCAGTCAGCCGAAAATCGACGGAACGAGTCTTGGAATCACTCATCATCCAGCAGCTGGTTGTTAAAGTGCTAGTACGCATATCCCGCCCGCATGCGGAGCGGAGTGAACTCCGCCCACATCAGGTGGTGGTCCAAGCACGGCACGAACTGCATGGAGGCCGCTGAGATGTATGCCTGTGAAATGTAGAGGCGGTCGATCCAGGACACTCCACTTTCAGACCTCCAGGTGAAGGCGTTGGAGTCAGGATGGAGAGTTTGCAGACGTCCACCAATTTGAGGGAGCTGATCAGTTCCCTCAATTTCTCCACCGCGCTGGGGACCAGAACGATCCCTCACCTTGAGGGTACGGTTAAAATCCCCCCTGAGGTTGATGCACTTGCCAATATCAATAGAGCTCAAGACTGCGGACACTTCTTTAAAGAAGCGCACTTGTAATGCGCCAGGTCTGGGCGCGTACACGTTCACAAGGTGGAGCGGCACACTATCAAGGTAAACAGCAAGGTGGAGCAAGCAGCCCGGTACAAGCTGCTTGACCCCCAAGATCTCTGGCTGAAAAGTCGGGGCCAACAAGATAGCTACCCCACTAGAAATAGGGGTGAGGTGACTCATGTATATCCCACCCTGCCACTCCAGGAGCAAGGTGGCTTCGTCTCCTGGAACGGAGTGGGTTTCCTGCAGAAAGCTCACCACATACCTCCCTTCCCTGAGGACTGAGAGATTGTGAAATCTGCGGAGAGACCCCCTGCTGCCCCTGATGTTGAGGCTGGCTATGGTTATCTTGTCAAATGTACTTTGAAACCCACCATCAATACCTTATTGTGAAGAGGGAGTGGAAGTGCACCACGCCTTCCACTCCCCCAGCAACCCAGAGAGGAACACATTGAAACGGTGCCTCACTATCAGTTTCACTTCTGCACCCTTACCCCCTTTCTTGAGGGCGGAATGGACGGACCAGATGATCAGCCTCAAATTCGATCATTGGTTGAGAGCTAGCTGAACTTTATTGTGGCAAACCTGCATGCTGCGAGGAAGTCCCGGGGTTTTGCAAAAGGGATGAGAGGAGACTCGGTAGGATGGATTCCAGATCATCCTCCATGCCCCACACTGAGTCCCCATTCTCCTCTGGGTTACCACCATCAGTGGCCCACACCCACCACGCACTGTGGGGCGGCCGTTCCGGCTGCATCAGCTGGTCCCACCTCCGTCACGATCTCACCCCCAGGATCAATCTCCCACCCCGCCAGCGCCCAGATGCCTCCTGGGCAGCAGCATCAGGCTGCTGGGAGGGTTGACCCTCACAGGTCCCGCCCCCCACCCAGGACTGAAAGAGAGATTTCTCCCGTGGTATCCACAGATACCCCCACCACAGGCGAGCTCCCTCCATCCTCACCGGGAGTTGCTAAATTAACAGGGGCTTCTCTCCCCACTCCATCCTGAGGAACAGAGGTCTGCCACTTCGGACTAGAGGCCCTAATGAGCCTGGTGGTGCGGGGAGCCCGAGGACCCTCGCCAGGAGATGGATCCGTAACTCCTGGTACTCTTCAGAGGAAGGGCGCCTCCTCCTCTTATTCTAGGAGGAGCACAGAGGCTCAGAGACCTCAATCTCAGTAGAGGTCTCTGCTTCTACCTCCACAGCCCCCTGCCCAGATTTCTTGGGCCCGAGCTCAGCAACGGGGCAGGTGGGCTCCCCTGGATTAGGGATAGGGCTGAACTCAGGCTGAGGACATTTTTTGGTATCCGGGGGCGTGCTTTCGGGTGTTTTGATTTGCTATGCGCCTTCCTTCCTTCCACTCTGACAGGTCTCCCCCTCCCCATCGGAGGCCGTGAAAACCACGGCCTCCAGAACTGCCTGAGCGGTGGTTGTTGCAGGAGTAGGGGGAGGTGCAACGGCACCACCCTGGGCTGCTGCGGTGCAATTGGTGGCCCGGAGGTTAGGGCAGCTCTTATGAACATGCCCCACCCCTTACAGGCATGGCATCACGCCCCGTCTGAGGTCCAGAAGACACGGTAGGCCGCACCCTGGAACTACACATTAAACTGGCGCTCCATGACCACCTCCCGCGTCAGCTGCATAAAGAGCTGATGGCGGAAGGAGTATCACATGACAGAAGCTGTTCTCCTGAAGACCGAGCGGGACTTGGGCAAGCCCTGTCTTTATTTCCCCGAGATCGTGCAGGTGGGAGAGGAGGATCTCATCAGTCGTGAAAGGCGGGACATTCGATAGAATGATCCAGTGCGCAGTAGCCTCCAGGGGGTCCAGCCACGGTGAGCCCCTTGCTCAGGGCCAGGGACACCGCCCACTTGGTCTTCAGGAATAACACAGCATTGCCATTCATTTTAGAGCCAGCAACAATGGTCAAGGGGCCGACAACCTCAGCCATTGCTTTTACACATGACTCTATTGACATGTTGGGGTGGACGTAGCTCTTCATCCCCATGATTTGATGTTATCAGTTCAAATGGTGACGGGGGGCAACAGGTGCAGATGCAGCAGCTCCAGCAGCATTTGTGTGAGAAGGCCCCGCCATGGGTTAAGAGGGGCTTGCCATGGGTTGAAGAGCCAGCCCACTCCTAACAAACAAAGGAAATTACATTTTTTTTTTAAACTTTAAGCCATATGATGGGGGGGAGGGGGAGTAGAGGAGGATAGGGGTGGAAAGGAAAAAGAAAAGGAGAGGCTAGATGGCTGAGCGGTGGAATGGAGAGAAAGGCTGCGAGGAAGTTTCTCTTTCATAGATAGTTGGAGCACCTTACTGCAGAGTCTGAAGTCCAGTCAGGAGAGGGTTCTTCATCTGGGTCGGCTGGAGCCGCCCGGTTCTGTCCGCTTCTTGCTGTTGTTACAAAGACTTTCGTCAGCCAGGCAGCTCCTGCTGTTCCGAGCGATGCAGTTGGGGTGGGGAGGGAGCCCCCTTTGTGCAGGATGGAAGAAAACACAAGAGCAAGTACTGGGGCTCCCTATAGAATTTGGCATCCCCAACCCTGGATCTTCCTCCTCCCCTGGCAGTCCAAACAAAAATCAGTGCTCTGGTGCTCCAACACCCACCTCTCCAAAATGGCTTGCAGGTCATCTTTGCTCTTCACTAAATACAAACATTTCCACACTTGAAGTTGGAAATCACTCCTTTCCAGTTGCAGCTCTCACCAGCCCGCACAGGTGCAGCTGTTTCACCTGATTGCAAACTAAAAGTGCTCCAGATTTTCCAGCCAAATCCCTGCTGTACCTGTCCTGGGAGTAGTTGATGGGACAGTGCAGAGGAAGCTTTACTCTGTATCTAACCCCCATTTTTTTTTTTTTGGCCTTTATACCCCAGGCCCCTTTTATATTTTTCACATCGAGGGGGCCTTTATTCCTCAGGCCCCATCTATATACATATTTACAGTTTTAAAATAACTTTATTAAAACCAGATAAATCAACAAAAAACTCAAATTAAAATGCCATTCTCGGCGTCAACGATGCACTCCAGTCCCTGCGGTGCCCACCGGCCGCGGAAGGCCCCAAGCGTACCGGCGGACACCGCATGCGCCTTCTCCAGGGACACCCGGGCGCGAACGTAACCGCGGAAGAGGGGCAGGCAATCGGGGAGGACGGACCCCCCGACGGCCCGCAACCTGGACCTGTGAATTGCCACCTTGGCCAGGCCCAGGAGCAGACCGACGAGGAGATCCTCCTCCCGGCCCAAGCCCCTCCGCACCGGGTGCCCAAAGGTCAGGAGCGTGGGACTGAAGTGCAGCCAGAATTTGAGGAGCAGCCCCTTCAGATACTCAAAGAGGGGCTGCAACCTCGCACACTCCGTATAAACGTGGAACACGGACTCATCCAGGCCGCAGAAAGTACAGGCAGCCTGGGAGTCCGTGAACCTACTTAAAAGCCTATTGCACGGGACTGCTCTGTGCAGCACCCTCCACCCCAGGTCCCCGATGTAAAGGGGGAAGACTCCCGCGTGGAGAGACCTCCATCGGGGTTTCCCCTCGCCGCCAGATGGCAACGCGAACCACCAGGGCGGGTCCAGCCAGCTGACGAGGGCGAGGAAGTGGAGAGTGTGCAGGAGCAGCCCGTACAGGAAACCCCTCCGCGCCGATTGGAATGGCACGGAGGGCAATTCCGAGAGGCGGCTCGGGTTGTGCAGGACTGGCACCCGAGGAGGGTTTCGGGGCCTGGATCCGATGAACAGTTCCGGCCGAGCGAGGGTCAGCTCGGCCAGGATCGCTCCGCACTCCCGAGCCCCCTCACCACCCGCAGTGAGGGGCGTCCCGGGGGTTTCGGCTCCTCCTCCGCCCGCCGGATCGTCCCCGGAGTCAGCCGCCCAGACAGCCGAGGCGCTCTCCTCCGCCGGCGGGGGAGCGCCCTGACTGGAGGCGACCATGTTCCAGACTCGGAATAGATCCTGGGAAAAGACAGGCAACTCCCTCAGAGAGGCGCGGCTAAAGGACTCCACCGGGAGCTGCGTGTCGTCTTGAAGGCAGTGACACTGGCGGAAAAAATACGTCGCCAGCGCACACCATCTGGGAGGACGCTCGACGTACAGGTATCTCTGCAGGGTCCGAAGGCGGAGAGTCGCAGCCTGGGTGCGGACGCACACCAGCGACTGGCCGCCCTCCTCAATCGGGAAACTCAGGACCGCAGCAGAGACCCAGTGTTTCCTCTTGCCCCAGAAGAAATCGATGAGTTTCTTCTGGATCTTGTTGGCAAATACAGGGGGCGGGGCCAAAGTGACCAACCGGTAACACAGCATGGAGGCCACCAGTTGGTTTATGACCAGCGTTCGGCCCCCGTAGGAAAGCACTCGGAGCAGTCCTGTCCAGCGCCCCAGCTGAGCGGTGACTTTCGCCTCCAACTCCTGCCAGTTTGCCGGCCAGGCTTCCTCAGCGGGGCTAAGGTGGACTCCCAGATAGGGGAGGTGCGTGGTGCTCCACGCAAAAGGTGTCATCTCCTCCGGCAGGGAGTCCACCTGCCACTGACTCACCAGGAGTCCGGAACATTTCTCCCAATTGATCCTCGCGGAGGACGCGGCAGAAAAGGTCTGCTGGCAGTCGCGCATCCTCCGCAAGTCAATGGGATCTGTGACCGCGAGGAGCACGTCGTCGGCGTAAGCCGAGAGGACAACCCGCATGGTCGGCTCGCGCAGAGCCAATCCCGTCAACCTCCTGCGAAGCAGGCACAGGAAGGGCTCCACGCAGATGGTATACAATTGGCCGGACATGGGGCATCCTTGACGCACTCCTCTCCCAAAGCGAAGGGGCGCCGTCAACGACCCGTTAACTTTGACTAGACACTCTGCGCCAGCGTATAAAAGTCGGACCCTGGCCACGAAATGCGGCCCGAGTCCGAAAGCGCGCAGAGTCCCGAAAAGGTATTCGTGATCCACCCTGTCGAACGCCTTCTCCTGATCGAGAGAGAGAAAGGCGACCAACTGACCAGTCCTCTGGGAAAGATGGACCAGGTCCCGGACCAGGTGGATGTTGTCCTGGATGGACAGGCCCGGGACCGTGTAGGACTGGTCGAGGTGGATCATGTGGGCCAGCACGGAGCCCAGGCGGGTAGACATAGCCCGGGCAAAGATCTTAGAATCCGTGCTGAGGAGGGAGACCGGACGCCAGTTTTTAAGCAGGCTGAGATCGCCCCTCTTCGGCAGCAGAATGATGACCGCCCTGCGCCACGAGAGGGGCATCTCCCCGGTCGCCAGGCTTTCCCCCAGGACCCGCGCGTAATCGTCCCCCAGGACGTCCCAGAATGCCCTGAGGAACTCCACGGTCAACCCATCCAGCCCTGGGATTTGCCCCTTGAGAGCTGGTGGAGGGCACCAGTCAGCTCCGCCAACGTGAGCGGAGCCTCCAATCCATCGGCGCCCTCCGGGCTGACCTGGTCCTCCCACAAAACTCTGCGCACATCCTCGCTGGACGGATCCGGAGAGAACAACGCACTGTAATAAGTACGGACCAGGAGGCCCATTCCCTCCTGATCCGTGATGGAGGATCCGTCGTCGGCCAGCAGCTCGACGAGCTGCTTATGGACCCCCCACCATTTTTCCAGCGAGTAGAAGAAGGGTGAGGCACGGTCCAAATCTTCCAGGATCTGGATCCGCGACGTCACGTACGCGCCTCGGGACCCTATGAGCTGCAGATCCCTCAGCGCGCCCTTCTTCTCTTTGTACGCCTGCCGCAGGGCCCGGTCCACGATGGCATGACCGAGGCGGGACTCCAAGTCGAGCACCTCCCTCTCAAGGCGCCCCATCTCGGCTTCCCGCCTCTTGGTCGACCCCTTCGCGTACTCCTGACAGAAGACGCGGATGTGAGTCTTGCCCACATCCCACCATAGCCTCAAGGAGGGGAAACCCCCTGCTTCCTTCTCCAGTCGGCCCAGAATCGACAGAACGAGTCCTGAAATCGCTCGTCCTCCAGCAGCCGGTTGTGAAAGTTCCAGTACGCGGACCCCGCCCGCGTGCGGAGTGGAGTAAACTCCGCCCACACCAGGCGGTGGTCCGAGCACAGCACCAGCCGCATGGAGGCCGCCGAGACGCAGGAGACGTACGCCTGCGAAAATTAGAGGCGGTCGATTCGCGACCCTCCTCCTCCAGACCTCCACGTGAAGGCGCTGGAGTCGGGATGGAGATTCCGCCAGACGTCCACCAAGTTAAGGGAGCTGATCAGTCCCCTCAACTTTTCCACCGACGCTTGGCCGCGCTGGGGACCGGAGCGATCCCCCACCTCGAGGGTGCAGTTAAAATCCCCCCCAAGGATGATGCACTCGCCGCTATCGATGGAGCTCAAAAGAATGGACACTTCTTCAAAGAAGCGCGCTTGCAACGCGCTGGGCCTGGGCGCGTACACGTTCACAAAGTGGAACGGCACGCTACCCAGGCGAACGGCGAGGTGGAGCAAGCAGCCCGGCACTAGCTCCTTGACCCCCAAGATCTCTGGCTGAAAATTCGGGGCCAACAAGATAGCCACCCCACTAGAAATAGGGGTGAGGTGACTCATGTAGAGCCAGGTGGCTTCGTCTCCCAGAACGATGTGGGTTTCCTGCAGAAAGCTCACCGCGTATCTCCCTTCCCTGAGGACTGAGAGATTGTGAAATCTGCGGTGAGACCCCCTGCTGCCGTTGATGCTGAGGCTGGCTATGGTTATCTTCATGTCAAAGGTGCTTAAAACCTGTCACCAACACCTCACTGTGAGGAGGGAGTGGAAGTGCACCTGGCCTTCCACTCCCCCAGCAACCCATTGAGGAACACATTAAAACGGCGCCTTTCAACCAGTATCACGCCCGCGTGCTTGCCCGTCATCTTCAGGGAGGCACGGACGGACTGGATGATCAGCGCCAGATTCAACCAGCGGTCGAGGGCCAGCTGAACTTTATTGCGGCAGCCCCTGCAAACCGCGAGGAAATCCCGGAGTTCCGCCGTGGGGATGAGAGGAGATTCGGTGGGAGGCACGAGGGACTACACCACCTCACTGGTGATGGAATCAAGATCATCCTCCGTGCCCCACACCGAATCCCCATCCTCCTCTGTGTCGTCACTGCCAGCGGATGACACCTCCACCACACACTGTGGGGCGGACGTCCCGGCCGCGCCAGCTGGTCCTGCATCCGTCATGATCCCACCCCCAGGATCGATGGCGGAGGAGTCCTCTCTGGGTTCTATTGTGAAACTGGAGCCTGTAGGCACCAGCGGTTCAGACGCTCCTCCACCTCCGTCCCCAGGCCAATGAGTGGTCCAGGGGAGACAGAAGTTCCCGACTCTGGAAATCCAGCCAGAGCCGAGACCGGAGGCGGAGAGAGGAGGCCATCTCCCGCTCCGCCAGCACCCACAGGCCCAGCAAATGGGACAGCATTCTCGGTTATAACCGGGTCGGGTGTCTCCTGGTTGGTGGTGGACTCCGGCTGGGAGGGCCGACCCTCTGGGGCCTCGCCCTCCCCTTCACTCAGGGCACCTGACCCAGTAGCAGTGGCAGAATGGGCGGCGTCCCCAGGCTCCCCCACCACAAGCAGGGCCCCACTTATTCCTTCAGGAGGGGCCTCATGTACCAGGGCCTTCCCCTCCCCTCCATCCTGAGGAATAGGGTGTTCCTGCCTGGTCTTTGTCGCCTTGGTGGTGGCGGTAGGGGAAACCTGGGGACCCGAAACAGGAGACAGCTCCCCTCCAACAGATGGACCCTGCGCCTCAGGGCCCCTTGTTACCTCTGTGGAGGGGTGCCTTCTCCTCTTTTTCCCAGTTGGGTGCGGAGGCTCAGAGACCTCCATGTCATCAGAGGCCTCCACCTCCGCACTCTTTTTTTTTATTCACCCTGGGCCTGAGCCCAGCCCTGGGGCAAGTTGACTTCCCGAGATCGGGCTTTGTGCTGAGCTCAGACTCGGGTACTGTCACGTTGTCCAGGGGACGCGCCTCTCGATGTTTATTTTCCCCTCCGCGCCTTCCTTCCACTTGGACGGTCAGCCCCCTCCCTGCCGGAGACCGTGAAAACCACAGCCTCCGGTACCGACTGAATGGTATCTGGTGGAGGTGTAGGGGGGGTGGGAGGAGGTGCAGCGTCGCCACCCTGGGCCGCCGAGTTGGAGTTGGCAGCCGGGAGGTTGGGGCAGTTTTTACGAACATGCCCCACCCCCTTACAGACATGGCACCGCACCCCGTCCAAGGTCCAGAAGACGCGGTAGGCCGACCCCTGGAACTCTACATTAAAGTGGCCCTCTGTCACCTCCTCCCACGCCAGCTGCATGAATAACTGGCGGCGGAAGGAGTACACGTGTCGGAGGCTGTTCTCCCGAAGACCGAGCAGGACTGGGGTGAGCCCCGTCTTTACCTCCCCCAGATGGTGCAGGTGGGGAAGGAGGAGCTCACCAGGAATGAAGGGCGGGACATTGGATAGAATGAGCCTTTGCGCAGTGGCCTCCAGGGGATCCACTGGCAGAAAGGTCCCGCCCACGGTGAGCCCCTTGCTCAGAGCCAGGGACACCGCCCGCTCGGTCTTCAGGAAAAACACTGCCTTCCCGTACATTTTAGAGGCTGCAACAATGGCCGAAGAGCTGACAACCTCGGCCATTGCTTTCACACATGCCTCTATAGTCATGTTTGGGTGGACTTAGCTCTTGACCCCATGCTTCAATGTTAATAAAGCAAACGGTGACGGGGCAACAGGTGCAGCTGCAGCAGCCGCAGCAGCATATGAACGGGAAGGCCCCGCCACCGGCGAAGGAGGGCTTGCCATGTGGTTTAAGAGCCACGTCCACCCCCAAGAAACAAAACAAATTTACACAATTTTTAAAAAAGCAAACTTTAAACAAAGTGGAGTGGGAGTAGAGGAGGATGGGGTAGGATTGCAAAGGAAAAGGGGAGGATAGGTGACTGAGGCAACTGAGTGGAGGAAGGGAGAGAAAGGCTGAAAAGGATGTTTGATCCAAATGCCAGTTGGAGCACCTTTATCAAAATTAGTCCAAAACTGTTTGTTGTCTTCCAGTTGGGGGAGGCTTCTTCGCCCGGGACGGCTGGAGCCGCCCGGTACTCTCCTCTTCTGATTTTAACAAGACAGTCTTCACCCGGGCAACTCCAGCTGTCCCGAGCAGGCAGTTGGGGTGGGGAGGGAGCTCCCTGTGTGCAAGCACCAATACAAATACAGGGCCCCCTACTGGATTTGGCTGCCCCACCCCTGAGTCTTCAGGCCTCTTCTCCCTCCCCCAAACAGTTCAAACTTAAGAGTTCTTCAGGTGCCCTGACACCCACCTCTCCAAAACAATTGCAGCCTTCCTTGATGGTTTCTCTCCACTCTGTATTCACCTTTCTCCAGTCTCCTCTCTCCAGTTGCTGCAGTCTCCACTCTCCACACTGCAGTTGCTGCAGCACAGGTGCAGCTGCTCCCCCTGATTGCTGGCAGGAAGTGCCCAGCCAATCCCAGTGCTG
Organism: Heterodontus francisci; assembly: GCF_036365525.1. Lineage (NCBI taxonomy): Eukaryota > Metazoa > Chordata > Chondrichthyes > Heterodontiformes > Heterodontidae > Heterodontus > Heterodontus francisci. The sequence continues at coordinate 97,186,524 of NC_090385.1, forward strand.
TACCTGCCCTGGGAGTGTTTGATGGGACATTGTGGAAGGATATCTATGTTAAAATAATCTAAAAATATCCATTTTCAAACAAATCTCAGTTTCAGCCCTAGTGAAGATTTTCAGTGGTTTATGATTCTATAATTTCTATGATGTTGTCACTGCCACCCTCCCGTCATTTTAACGTTTAATACCTTCATGTTCTTTTGTGACTCCTTTCCCTGTAATTTTCCTGTCTCTTTCCTTTAGAGCTGTTTATTTGATGTGGGTGTGGAGATATCCTGCAGGGTCCCGTGGTCAGCATGCTGAAGTTTAGGTGTTGGCGAGAGACGGGATGTGATTTATGCCAGAAGTCTTGGGTTTTGGGTCACCCTGAGTGCCCTTCTTTAGACCCCTTCCTCATCACCTCCCTTACCACTGATGTTGCCCAATCCTTGACAAGTTTCCTTCCCTTCTGCTCTCTATCCTATGAAAATTCATGTTCTGCTCTGTTCGGGACTATGTCTAGTCTGGTTAGAGAAGGTTAATTGAAGTGAATTTAATTCCCGCACACACATCACAAAGGCGGTGCCCACTCCATCACTTTTGCAAAGTATGAGAACTTGAAAATTATGTTATCATTAATTGAGAGTATTTGTTTCTGCACAACTCTGTAAGGCTAGCTGCTTAAGTGGCAGCTGAACCTGAATCTGTATTTCCTTAAATAAAGCTCTTATAAATTGCCCTGGGGAATTTGGTCAGAAACTTGCTTTGCCATCGTAATGTTGCCTAAAATGTGATGGAAAGACCTGTTCATTCACTCATGAGCACCTGATTCTCACCCGCTGAGATATAGCAAGTATGCTCAGAGACCACTTGTATAGCTGTTCACTCTTCCCTCTTCACAAATGCCAATGGGTACATCCACTGTTGAGTGTGATGGCCTGCCATTACAACTAGGAAGATGATTCAGTGGACACCAGCTCTTGTTCCAAGTTCAGTCTCAAAGTCGATGAGGGAGGACTTCATGATTGGCCTTGTTGCCCTAGGGTTAGGAAAGGATGAAAATTAGCCAGTGTTCCTACTCCAAGTTCCTGCAAGTTGCAGGTATGTGAAGACTGGGCTCAGGGGTGATAGGCACAATGAGCCACCCTGTCTTAACTGACACATACAGAATGGTCACTGGGTCAGGGTACATGAGGTGCTGGGTGATCTGTGGGATTGTAAACTGGGAAGAATTGACTCCTTCATTAAGGAAAATATTCAATGAAAGTAACTGAAAGAAATGAATTCACTCCAAATCCAGATGAAATACTCATTCATAAATCACCCTAAAACCTTTGAACATGTCCCTGGCAATGCTGCACCCAACACCTCCTGTTCCTCTTTGGTTTGTCTATTAAGTGCTTTCTCTTTCAACTGTTTTGAGCTTGGAGTAATGACAGTCCATGTCCTGACAGGTCTCTTATGTTAAAGCTATCGACATTTGGATGGCCGTCTGCCTCCTGTATGTTTTTGCTGCATTACTTGAATATGCAGCCGTCAACTTTGTGTCCCGACAGCACAAGGAATTCATGCGGCTTCGAAAGAAACCAAAGCGACGACAGATTGTAAGTCTGAATTGTACGCCCCGAGACTTTGTTTAAGTTTGTCTTGTTAGTTCTAAATCTTAACTGTTTGGCCTTCACAGCCCCATTTAATCCCCTGTAATGTTTATTTGTTTAAGACATTAATAAACTTGCAGAATGGTTGTGTAAATGGGAAATTAATGAAGTGGTGCCTTTTGGTAGGAAGAATAAGAAGGTCACATATTGCTTAGATAATAAAATTCTGAATGGGTTTGAGAAGTAATCTAGGGGTACAGATACACAAATCAATAAAAGTAGTGACACAGGTTACCAAGACCATAAAGAATTGCAAACTAACCACTGGTGTTCATTTTTCGAGGAACAGAATTGAAAAGCAGAGCAGTGTTTGTTCAACTTATATAAAACCTTGGTTGGACCACACTTTGAAAACTGTGCTCAGTTCTAGTCTCCATATTACCATAATGATATAGAGACACTGGTGAAGGTGCAAAATGATCAATAAGGATGATGATACCAGACTATGCAGTTATAATTATCAGGAAAGATTGAACCGGTTGGGCTCTTTTCTCCAGAAAAGAGACGGCTGAGAGATGAACTAACAGAGGCTGTTAAAATTATGAAAATGTTTGATAGGATAGACGTCGAGAAAATGTTTCCTCTTGCAGGTAAAGTCCAAAACTAGGGCCCTAAGAATAAAATAGCCGCTGATACATCTAATAAGGAATTCAGGAGAAACTTCTTTACCCAGAGAGTGGTTGGAATGTGGAACTCACTACCACATGGAGTAGTTGAGGTGAATAGTATAGATGCCTTTTAGGAGAAAGGAGTAGAAGGATATGTTGATCAGGTGTGATGGGATGGGGTGGGAGAAGGTTCTTTGGAGCACAAACAGCAGCATAGACCAGTTGGGGTGAATAGGCTGTTTCTGTGCTTTAAATGCTATGTAATTTGTTATAATATGCATGGTGTGTCGAGTGGATGTGCAACTTCAGCCTTCTCTTTGTACCCAAGCCAAACATTCTATCTCCATATAAACAGAAAATGCTGGAAATACTCAACAGGTCTGGCAGCATCTGTGGAGAGAGAAGCAGAGTTAACGTTTCGGGTCAGTGACCTTAAGACAGAACTGGCAAAGGTTAGAAATGTAGTAGGTTTTAAGCATGTGAAGGAGGGGAAAGAGAGCAAAAGAGAAGGTGTGTGATAGGGCAGATGGCAGGAGAGATTAAATAACAAAAATGTCATAGGTCAAAGGCAAAGGGTATGGTGAAAGACAAAGCATTAGTCCAGAGTGTTAATGACAAAATAATAGACATCTCTGTCCAAAAGCACAAACATGAAAAAACAAGTTTAAGGCAGGCACGTGGTTAAAAAATATAATAATAATAAAAAAAGGCCAGTCATGCTCTGAAATTATTGAACTCAATGTTCAGTTCGGAAGGTTGTAGAGTGTCTAATCGGGAAAATGATGTGCTGTTCCTTGAGCTTGCATTGATGTTCACTGGAACACTGCAACAGACCAAGGGCAGAAATGTGGGCATGAGAGCAGGGTGCTGAATTGAAATGGCCAGGGGTCATGCTTTCGGACTGAGTGAAGGTGTTCCGAAAAGCAGTTACCCAATCTGCATTTGCTCTTCCCAATGTAGAGGAGACCGCATTGTGAGCAGCGAATACAGTATACTACATTGAAAGAAGTAGGCAGCACAGTGGCGCAGTGGTTAGCACCGCAGCCTCACAGCTCCAGCGACCCGGGTTCAATTCTGGGTACTGCCTGTGCGGAGTTTGCAAGTTCTCCCTGTGACTGCGTGGGTTTTCGCCGGGTGCTCCGGTTTCCTCCCACAGCCAAAGACTTGCAGGTTGTTAGGTAAATTGGCCATTATAAATTGCCGCTAGTACAGGTAGGTGGTAGGGGAATTGTGGGGATGTGGTAGGAATATGGGATTAATGTAAAATCAGTATAAATGGGTGGTTGATGGTCGGCACAGACTCGGTGGGCTGAAGGGCCTGTTTCAGTGCTGTATCTCTAAAAAATAAAGTACAAGTAAATCCCTGCTTCACCTGAAAGGAGAGTTTGGGGCCTTGGATGGTGAGGAGAGAGGAGGTAAAAGGGCAGGTGTCACACTTCCTGCGATTGCAGGGGAAGGTGCCGTGGGAAGGGGACGAGGTGTCAGGGGTAATGGAGGAGTGGACGAGGGTGTCATGGAGGGAACGATCCCTTCAGAATGCTGACAGAGGAGGGAAAGATGCGTTTGGTGTTGACATCATGCTGGAGATGGCGTAAATGGTGAAGGATGATCCTTTCGATGTGTAGGCTGGTGGGGTGGAAAGTGAGGACAAGGGGAGTTCTGGAAGAGGGTGAAGGCAGAAGTTTGGGAAATGGGTCGGGCATGGTTGAGGGCCCAGTTAACCACAGTGGGGGGGGAATCCTCAGTTGAGGAAAAAGGAAGACATATCAGAAGTGCTGTTGTGGAAGGTTGCAGCATCAGAGACAGAGAAATTAGGAGAATGGAATGGAGTCCTTACAGGAGGCAGGGTGTGAGGAAGTGGAGTCAAGGTAGCCATGGGAGTTGGTGGGCTTATAATGAATATTAGCAGACAGTCTATCCCCAGATATGGAGACAGAGAAGTTGAGGAAGGGAAGGGCCGTGTTGGAGATGGACCATGCGAAGTTGAGAGAAGGATGGAAATCGGAAACAAAGTTGATAAAGTTTTCCAGTTCGGGGCGAGAGCAGGAAACGGCACCGATACAGTCATCAATGTACCAGAAAAAGAGTTGGGTGAGGGGGCCTGAGTAGGACTGGAACAAGGAATGTTCGACATATCCCACAAAAAGACAGGCATAACCAGGACCCATGCGGGTACCCATAGCAGCACCTTTTATTTGAAGGAAGTGAGTGGAGTTGAAGGAGAAGTTGTTCAATGTGAGAACAAGTTCAGCCAGGTGGAGGAGGGTGGTGGTGGATGGGGACTGGTTGGGCCTCTGTGCAAGGAAGAATCTGAAATCCCTCAGACCATCCTGGTGGGAGATGGAGGTGTAGAGAGATTGGATGTCCAAGTGAAGAGGAGGCGGTTAGGGCCAGGAAACTGGAAACTGCCGAAATGATGTAGGGCGTCAGAAGAGTCATAGATGTAGGTGGGAAGAGACTGGACCAGGGGAGAAAAGATAGAGTCAAGATAGGAAGAAATAAATTCAGTGGGGCAAGAACATGCTGAAACAATGGACCTCTATATACAGTCAGTTGCCAAGACTTGCCTTTTTCTGACTCCAGAGACTTGCCCTTATCTCACCTCCTGCACTGCTGAAACCCTCAGCATCTCTTCAAGAGTCCATCCCTCGAATGCTGAGCCCATCGGCCTACTCCCCTCGAGCAGTCCATTACTACACAGGGTCCCTGCCTGCTATCACCACCTGCCCTTGTGGAATCTGCAGAATATTCTCCAGTCTACAACCTCCTTTATTTCTGCCTCAGGAATTAGTCAGTTCCCATGCCTCCTACCTCAATATCAAAGGCTGGTTTTTCAGTTAGCTGCCTTTTGCAGCTTCCCTCCAAAATCTGTTTGCCTTTCCTCCTCTCTCCTTAGCTTCAAAAGCCCCCATCGATCTCTGCCTTTCTCAAATGCTTTGATCGTTCCTCAGTGTCTCTCTTGCAAAGCACCCTAATGGACAAAGAGCCCTTGCAAATGTAGGTTGTTGTTTTCTGATGAAATTTTAATCCTTGTTTTGAAATCTCTCCATGGTCTTGTTCCTTCCTATCCCTGTAATCTGCTCCAGTTTTCCAACCCTCTGAGATCTCTGCTCCTCTGGCCCCTTGTGCAAACCTGATTATAATTGGTCCGCCATCAGCGGCCGTGCCTTCAGCTGCCTGGGCCTTAAGCACTGGCGTTCCCTCCCTAAACCTCTCCACCTCAACTTTGCTTCTTTAAGTTGCTCCTTAAAACCAAGCTTTTGGTCATCTAGCCAAAAATTAGGTTATGTAGCTCAGTGTCAAATTTTGTTTGATAAGCGCATGAAGCGTCTTAGGACATTTTACTATGTTAAAGGTGTGATATAAATATAAGTTGTTGTTGTTATTGGTAAGTGACATTTTAATTTTAAAAGGAAGTAATTTTACTGAACTAACTCATAATCCACAATGCTAACACAAGGACAAGACGGCAAGGGTGATCATTTCAGTCATCGAGCTCATCCTTCCCTCGATCCCCCAATTACCATCCTGAATAACCTTTACTGTCACTATTCAGGGGGTAGCTTATTCTTAACAGTGTCTGTCAGTTGCCCTCTGTTAATGTGTTGCACTCTGAATGCTGTATTTGGGCAGATGTTGGGGCAGATTTTGCTGGAGTGGGGCATCTCGCAATGTGCCCCATTGGTGACACTTATTCAGGCAGGTTTAGTTTTGAACATTTTTTGCTGACAATGTTGCTGTAAGTGTGAGTTGACAACAACACTACGAGGGCAACAGGGTATTTGGGACCTTGGTGAACAATGGGACAAGCACTATCACCCCTTAACTCATGATTCAAGTATTGAGAAAGAAAGAGAGGATGAATGAGAGGAAGGCTGAATTAGAGTGGGGGAAATTCAACATCAAAACACAAAAAGAGAAATAAAGAGAGGGAAAGAAAGGCTGGATTAAAAGAGAGAGAAAAAAGAGGAGTAAGAAAATAAAATAAAATTTCAAATCTAGCATTTTAAATTTCCTAAAACAATTCACAAGATGGCGAAATGATACTCCACAGTTATAATTGTTCCTTTCTGGGCCAGAGAGCTTGATATCCAGTCATTAACAACAGTCATAAAAACAAGAAATGCTGGAAATACTCAGCAGGTCTGGCTGCATCTGTGGAGAGAGAAGTAGAGTTAACGTTTTAGGTCAGTGACCCTTCACAGATGCTGCCAGACCTGCTGAGTATTTCCAGCATTTCTTGTTTTTATTTCAGATTTCCAGCATCCGCAGTATTTTGCTTTTATTAACAATTGCCACATTGCTAAGAGTGTTTACACTGTTAATTATTGGACTTGTCTTTCTGGGGCGAGTTCAGTGGACAATTAATGTGCAAAGGCAGCAACTTCATGAAACTCACAGGGAGGTGAGACACGAGATGCCATTTTCATGAAGCTAATTGCGAAAAGTACAAATCAGCAGCAAGTTGTGGTGAAACACAATTCAAGGGGTATCTCTTTCCACAAATTGTTGGCTGATTTTCACATTAATCATGGTGTGCGCCATTCAAGCACCATTATTTTTCAGCAAAATCTGGCCCATTGTTTATAAAATTCTCCATTATGTCCGGCCATGAATTTCCTCTCGTGGCATTATGACTGAGGATTGATGGACTCAGCCCCTGTAGCAGTTCACAAAGAAATGCTCTGCACAAAATGTTTCCCCCCATACTGTCTGAAACCAGCAGGTTGAACAAGATACACCAGTTCTCAAGTCACGCTTTAAATGTCTTGGGTTAAGGGGCAATTCAGTAGGATATGTGCTTCCATCAGCTCTAATTCTGGTTTGGGTGGAGCTATAAGATTGCTTTGGCCGAACTCGGGTTGTTCTACTTGGTTCCTTTAATTCCCACTTTCTCTGCTTTTGTTTTCACTGGGCCGTGTCTATGATAGGGACTGGTTAACCGAACCGAAAGTGGTGATTCGCTGGGGCCTGAGTATGGCCTGAGGAGCAGGGAGCCAACATTTGGGACTCTGACTCAATTCTGCAACCTAAGCTTCAGGGTAAAATTGTGGTGTTGTGTCTGTGGTGTGTGCCTGTCACTGCAAAACTGAATGTATTCTCCGTTCCTTATCCGTGTGAAAAAGAAGGTGGGTGTATTTTGACAGTGGAGAAAAACTCCTGGAATATCTTTATGCACTGTGCATGTTACAATATCAATAATAATCTCAAAGCCTTATGAAATAAACCAATTTATGACATTTTCCAGGTTTGGGAAAGATGTGAAAAGTACATTCTGAGTTCCATGTCCAGCTAATTGTGCAACATCTAATAGATCTTGGACTGTAGTTACAGCCTTTCAAAAGTAATTCATCCATTGTGAAACATGTAGGATAAGCCAAGGCCTGGACTGAGTATCCACCCTACAGAGAGGACAAGGCCAGGACTGAGTATCCACCCTAGAGAGAGGACACGACCAGGACTGAGTATCCACCCTAGAGACAGGACAAGGCCAGGACTGAGTATCCACCCTAGAGACAGGACAAGGCCAGGACTGAGTATCCACCCTAGAGAGAGGACAAGGCCAGGACTGAGTATCCACCCTAGAGAGAGGACAAGGCCAGGACTGAGTATCCACCCTAGAGAGAGGACAAGGCCAGGACTGAGTATCCACCCTAGAGAGAGGACAAGGCCAGGACTGAGTATCCACCCTAGAGAGAGGACAAGGCCAGGACTGAGTATCCACCCTAGAGAGAGGACAAGGCCAGGACTGAGTATCCACCCTAGAGAGAGGACAAGGTCAGGACTGAGTATCCACCCGAGAGAGAGGACAAGGCCAGGACTGAGTATCCACCCTAGAGAGAGGACAAGGCCAGGACTGAGTATCCACCCTAGAGAGAGGACAAGGCCAGGACTGAGAGAGAGGGTAATTGTTGACGGGCTGTTTCCAGTGGTGTTCCGCAGGGCTCAGTACTGGGTCCCCTGCTTTTTGCGGTGTATATTAACAATTTGAACGTAAATGTAGGGGGCATGATCAAGAAATCCTGGCCTTGTCCTCTCTCTAGGGTGGATACTCAGTTCTGGCCTTGGTTTTTCTGTGGGTGGCACAGTGGCGCAGTGGTTAGCACCGCAGCCTCACAGATCCAGCAACCCGGGTTCGGTTCTGGGTACTGCCTGTGTGGAGTTTGCAAGTTCTCCCCGTGGCCGTGTGGGTTTCCTCCGGGTGCTCCGGTTTCCTCCCACATGCCAAAGACTTGCAGGTTGATAGGTAAATTGGCCGTTGTAAATTGCTCCCAGTTTAGGTAGGTGGTAGGAGAATTGAGGGAAGGTGGGGATGTGAAAGGGAAATAGGATTAATATAAATGGGTGGTTGATGGCTGGTGTGGACTCGAAGGGCCTGTTTCGGTGCAGTATCTCTCTATGACTTGTGAGAGAGGATAGGACTGGTACTGCCCACCCTTGTGAGAGAGGATAGGACTGGTACTGCCCACCCTTCTGAGAGAGGATAGGACTGGTACTGCCCACCCTTGTGAGAGAGGATAGGACTGGTACTGCCCACCCTTGTGAGAGAGGATAGGACTGGTACTGCCCACTCTCGTGAGAGTGGATAGGACTGGTACTCCCACCCTTATGAGAGAGGATAGGACTGGTACTGCCCACTCTTGTGAGAGAGGATAGGACTGGTACTGCCCACTCTTGTGAGAGTGGATAGGACTGGTACTGCCCACCCTTCTGAGAGTGGATAGGACTGGTACTGCCCACCCTTCTGAGAGTGGATAGGACTGGTACTGCCCACCCTTCTGAGAGAGGATAGGACTGGTACTGCCCACCCTTATGAGAGAGGATAGAACTGGTACTGCCCACCCTTGTGAGAGTGGATAGGACTGGTACTGCCCACCCTTCTGAGAGTGGATAGGACTGGTACTGCCCACCCTTCTGAGAGTGGATAGGACTGGTACTGCCCACCCTTGTGAGAGAGGATAAGACTGGCACTGCCCATCCTTGTGAGAGTGGATAGGACTGGTACTGCCCCCCCTTGTGAGAGAGGATAGGACTGGTACTGCCCACTCTCGTGAGAGAGGATAGGACTGGTACTGCCCACCCTTGTGAGAGTGGATAGGACTGGTACTGCCCACTCTTGTGAGAGTGGATAGGACTGGTACTGCCCACCCTTGTGAGAGAGGATAGGAGTGGTACTGCCCACCCTTGTGAGAGAGGATAGGACTGGTACTGCCCACTCTCGTGAGAGAGGATAGGACTGGTACTGCCCACCCTTGTGAGAGTGGATAGGACTGGTACTGCCCACTCTTGTGAGAGTGGATAGGACTGGTACTGCCCACCCTTGTGAGAGAGGATAGGAGTGGTACTGCCCACTCTTGTGAGAGTGGATAGGACTGGTACTGCCCACCCTTGTGAGAGAGGATAGGACTGGTACTGCCCACCCTTGTGAGAGTGGATAGGACTGGTACTGCCCACCCTTCTGAGAGAGGATAGGACTGGTACTGTGTGCCCACCGTATTGCATGCCCTTGGTACAGAATGATGATGAGTGAGTGTGAGTCAGCCTCCTAATGGAACGTTTTTGCTCTGTTTTCAAACAGCAGGAGGAGGAGCAGCAGCGGGACAGCAGCTTCTATTTCCGTGGCTACGGCCTGGGGCATTGTGTGCAAGTGAAGGACAGCACGGAGCTGGAGGGAACGAGACCATTTAACTCTCCACGCCCCCCACCTAGAGACACAGAGTCCATCCGGCAGAGATTTTTGGACAGAGCCAAACAGATTGACAGGATATCCCGTGCCGTCTTTCCACTCACATTTCTAATATTTAATATTTTTTATTGGCTCACATATAAAATCATACGGCATCGGGATATTCATGAGGTTTAAATCAGCACCATTACTGAAATAATTTGCTACAAACAGACACAGAGGCACAGAGAAACACACAGACACACAGGCACAGAGAAACACACAGACACAGAGGCACAGAGAAACACACAGACACACAGGCACAGAGAAACACACAGACACAGAGGCACAGAGAAACACACAGACACACAGGCACAGAGAAACACACAGACAAATAAAGTATTGGATCAGATGACGTGTCAAGTGTCCCATTGGTCCACCATATTGAATCCATGCAATGATTGTTCAGCTGCAGCTGAGTGTGTTTAAAATGGAACCCAAATATATTGGGCAATATGCAGTTTCTGACCTACAGTGTGCCCCCTACACCAGGTTATGATTGTTATTACATTTGGTCGCCTATAACAGATCATTCCTGTTCATAGGTGAGTTGGTCTTGTCGAGAGTTGGACAGACACAAAGGGCTAAATGGTCTCCTCCTGTGCTGTAACCACTCTATTATTCTATAGAAGCATGAATCATAAAATGGTTACAGCACAGAAAGAGGCCATTCAGCCTCTCGGTCCTACAGCTCTCTGCAAAAGCAATTTAGCTTGTCCCACTCTCTGGCCCTTTCCCCATAGCCTGGCAAATATTTTCTCTTCAGTTGCTTATCCAATTCCCTTTTGAAAGAAACAATTGAATCATCCTCCAACACACTCTCAGGCAGTGCATTCCAGATCCTAACAACTCGCTGCATAAAAAATGTTTCTCCCAATGTCGCCTTTGGTTCTTTTGCCATTCACCTTAAATCAGTGTCCTCTGGTTCTCAACCCATTTGCCAATGGGAGCAGTTTCTCTCTATCTACTCTGTTTAGACCACTCATGATTTTGAGCACCTCTATCAAATCTCTTAATCTTCTCTTCTCTAATGAGAACAGCCCTAGTTTCTCCAATCTATCGATGTCCCTGAAGTTCTTCATCCATGAAACCATTCTCGTAAATCTTTTCTGAACCCTCTCAAAAACTTTCACATCCTTCGAAAAGGGTGATGCCCAGAATTGGGCACAAGACTCCAGCTAAGGCTGAACCAGTGTTTTATAAAGGTTCACCATAACTTCCTTGCTTTTGTACTCTAAGCTTCTATTCATAAAGCCCAGGATCCCTTATGCCTTAGCCTGCCCTGCCACCTTCAGTGATTTTAGCATATATAACCTCAGGTTCCTGCACCCACTTTAGAATTGTACCCTTTAATTTATATTGCCTCTCCTTGTTCTTCCTACCAAAATGAATCACTTCACACTTCTCTGCATGAATTTCATCTACTACATGTCTGCCCATTCCACCAGCCTATGTCCTCTTTATGTTTATCACTCTCCTCATAGTTCACAGTACTTCCAAGTTTTATATCACCTGCAAATTTTGAAATTGTGCCCTATACATCCAAATCTAGGTCATTAATATATATCAAGAAAAGCAGGGGTCCTAACACTGCTCTCTGGGAAATCCCACTGTATACCTTTCTCCAGTCCGAAAAACAACCGTTCACAACTACTCTGTTTCCTGTCACTCAGCCACTTTTGTATCCATGTTACTACTGTCCTGTTTATTCCATGGACTCTAACTTTGTTGACAAGACTGTTATTTGGCACTTTATCAAACACCTTTTGGAAGTCAATGTACACCATATCAACCGCATTACCCTCATCAACCCTTTCTGTTACCTCATCAAAAAACCTCAGTCAAATTTAATGTGATTTGCCTTTAACAAATCTATGCTGGCTTTTCCTAATTTATCCACACTTTTCCAAGTGACTGTTAATTCTGTCCTGGATTATTGTTTCTAAAAGCTATCCTACCACTAGGGTTAAACCGACTGGCCTGTAGTTGCTGGGTTTATCCTGCATCCTTTTTTGAACAAAGATGAAACATTTGCAATCCCCAGTTTAGTTTAGAGATACAGCACTGAAACAGGCCCTTCGGCCCACCGAGTCTGTGCCGACCATCAACCACCCATTTATACTAATCCTACACTAATCCCATATTCCTACCACATCCCCACCTGTCCCTATATTCCCCTACCACCTACCGTTACGAGGGACAATTTATAATGGCCAATTTACCTACCAACCTGCAAGTCTTTTGGCTTGTGGGAGGAAACCGGAGCACCCGGAGAAAACCCACGCAGACACAGGGAGAACTTGCAAACTCCACACAGGCAGTACCCAGAATTGAACCCGGGTCGCTGGAGCTGTGAGGCTGCGGTGCTAACCACTGCGCCACTGTGCCGCCCTGATGGTTCTGGAACCATCACTAGATCTAAGGAGGATTGGAAGATTATAGCCAGTACCTCTGCAGTTTCCACCCTTACATCGCTTAGAATCCTCAGGTGAAACCCATTCGGTCCTGGTGGCTTATTTACTTTAAGTACAGCTAGCCTTTCGAACACCTCCTCGATCAATTTTTAGCCCAGCTAGTATCTCAATTACCTCTTCTTTCATTATGACTGTGGCAACATCTCCTTCCTTGGTAAAGACAGCTACAAAGTACACATTTAGTACTTCAATCATGCTCTCTGCCTCCATGCATAGATCCCCTTTTTAGTTCTTAATTGGTCCCACCACTCCTCTTACTACCCTTTTACTATTTATATGCTTATAGAAGACTTTTGGATTCCCTTTTATGTCAGCTGCCAGTCTCTTTCCTTTGCATTTTGTTTTTCACTTGTCCTCTGAACTTCCTATATTTAACCTCGTTCTCATATCAACTAGGAGTAAGAGTAGGCTATTCGGCCCCTCGAGCCTGCTCTGCCATTCTATATAAGATTGAGGCTGATCTGTTTGTGGACTCAACCCCACTTTCCTGCCTACCCCCGATACCCTTTGACTTCCTTATTTATCAAGAATCTGTCTACCTCTGCCTTAAAAACATTCAATGAACCTGCCTCCACCGTTCTCTGGGAAGAGAGTTCCACAGACTCACAACCCTCTAAGAGAAAAAATTTCCCCTCATCTCTGTCTTAAATGGGAGACCCTTATTTTTAAACTGTACCTCCTAGTTTTAGTCTCTCCCACGAGGGGAAACATCCTTTCAACATCCACCCTGTCAAGCCCCCCAGGATCTTTTATGATTCAATAAGATCACACCTCATCCTTCTAAACTCCAATGAATACAGACCCAACCTGTCCAAGCTTTCCTCATAAGATAACCCTCTTATCCCAGGAATCAATCAAATGATCTTCTCTGAACTGCTTCCAATGCAATTATATCCTTTCTTAAGTAAGAAGACCAAAACTGTACGCAGTACTCTAGATGTGGTCTCACCAATACCCTGTACAACTGTAGCAAAATCTCTACTTTTGTATTCCATTCTCCTTGCAACAAACGATAACATTCCGTTTGCTTTCTTTACCACTTGCTGTACCTACATACTAACTTTCTGCAGTCTCTCTCCATTTAAATAATATGTTGCCTTTCCAGTCTTCTGGCCAAAGTGGACAAATTCACACTTTCCCACATTATATTCCATCTGCCAAATCTTTTTCCACTCACTTAACCTATTTATATCCCTTTGTAGACTCCTTATGTCCTCTTCACAACTTACTCTCCTACCTATCTTTGAGTCATCAGCAAATTTAGCAACCATACATTCTGTCCCTTCATCCAAATTTTTGATATAGATTGTAAATAGTTGAGGCCCCAGCACTGATCCCTGTGGCACTCCAATCGTTACATCTTGCCAACCCGAAAATGACCCATTTATGCCGACTCTGTATCCTGTTAGTTAACCAATCCTCTATCCATGCTAATATGTTACCCCTATACCACGGGCTCTTATTTTGTTTAGTAACCTTTGATGTGGCATCTTGTCAAATGCCTTCTAGAAATCTAAGTACCCTACATCCACAGGTTCCCCTTTATCCACATTGCTTGTTACTTCCTCAAAGAACTCTAATAAATTAGTAAAACATGATTTCCCTTTCACAAAACTATATTGATTCTGTCTGTTTGCATTGAGATTTTCTAAATGACCTGCTATAACCTTCTCAATAATAGATTCCAGCATTTTCCCTATGACAGATGTTAAGGTAACTGGCCTGTAGTTTCCTGCTTTCTGTCTTCCTCCTTTCTTGAATAGTGGAGTTACATTAACTATTTTCCAATCTGATGGGACCGTTCCAGAATCGAGGGAACTTTGGAAAATTAAAACCACTATCTCAGCAGCCACTTCTTTTAAGACCCTAGGATGAAGTCCATCAGGACCTAGGAACTTGTCAGCTTTTAGCTCTAATCATTTTCTCAGTACCCTTTCCCTGGTGATGGTAATTGTTTCCAGTTCCTCCCTCCCTTTCAACTCTCGATTCCCTATTATTTCTGGGATGTTAGTTGTATCCTCTACAGTGAAAACAGATTCAAAAGATCTGTTCAATTCCTCTGCCATTTCCTTATTTTCCATTATTAATTACCCAGACTCACTCTCTGAAGGACCAACACTCTTTTCCTTTTTAAATACCTGTAGAAACTCTTACTATCTGTTTTTATATTTCTAGCTAGCTTTCTCTTGTACCCTAATTTCTTTCTCATTATTCTTTTAGTCATTCTTTGCTGTTTTTTTAAGTTCTGTCCTATCATCTGACCTGTCACTACTCTTTGCTGAATTGTACGCTTTTTCCTTCAATTTGATACTATCTTTAACTTCCTTCATTAGCCACGGATGGTACGTCCTTTCCCTAGAGTCTTTCTTTCTCATTGGAATGTATCTTTGCTGAGTGTTATGAAATATCTCCTTAAATGTCTGCCACTGCATCTCTCCTGACCTATCCCTTAACCTCATTTCCCAGTTTACTTTCACCAGCTCTGTCTTCAAATCCTCATAATTACCCTTATTTAAGTTAAAAATACTAGTCTTAAATCCACACTTCTCACCCTCAAACTGAAAGCAAAATTCAATCATGTTGTGATCACTGCTACCTAGGGGTGCCTTTACTGTGAGATCACTGGTATTATCCACCTGATATCTGTCATACACACTGTTTTGTGCTTCATCTGACTCTCTATCTCTTTCATCATCCAGGGAGCTCTGGTTACAGTTGCCTTACCTTTCCTGCTCGTGGGAATGCATCTCGACAGTAACCAAACTATCTCCTCTTTAAAGGCAGCCCATTGTTCTGTTACAGTTTTTCCTACCAATCTTTCATTCCAATTTACCTGAGCCAGGTCTTTTCTCAATCCACTGAAATTGTCCCTCCTCCAATTAATTATTCTTACTCTGGATTGTTCCTTGTCCTTTTCCATATCTGATCTAAACTTCATGATGCTCTGAACTCTGTTCCCTAAATGTTCCTCGACTGACATTTGATCCATTTGACTCACTTCATTCCCCAGAACCAGGTCCAGCAATGCTTCCTTAATCATTGGGCCAGAAACGTACTGATCAAGAAAATTCTCCTGAACACACTTCAGAAACTCTTCCCCATCTCTGCCCTTTACAGCATTACTATCGCAGTCTCCATTACTATTGCAGGCTATATTAGGATAATCGAAGTCCTCCATTATCACTGCTTTGTAGTTTTTCTGCCTTTCTGTAAGTTTTCTGCAAATGTGTTCCTCTATATCTTTTCCACCAGAATAGAATGCACCTAGTTCTTTTTTTCTTTCTTTTGGGCCTCCTTATCTCGAGAGACAATGGATACGCGCCTGGAGGTGGTCAGTGGTTTGTGAAGCAGCGCCTGGAGTGGCTATAAAGGCCAATTCTGGAGTGACAGGCTCTTCCACAGGTGCTGCAGAGAAATTTGTTTGTTGGGGCTGTTGCACAGTTGGCTCTCCCCTTGCGCCTCTGTCTTTTTTCCTGCCAACTACTAAGTCTCTTCGACTCGCCACAATTTAGCCCTGTCTTTATGGCTGCCCGCCAGCTCTGGCGAATGTTGGCAACTGACTCCCACGACTTGTGATCAATGTCACACGATTTCATGTCGCGTTTGCAGACGTCTTTATAACGGAGACATGGACGGCCGGTGGGTCTGATACCAGTGGCGAGCTCGCTGTACAATGTGTCTTTGGGGATCCTGCCATCTTCCATGCGGCTCACATGGCCAAGCCATCTCAAGCGCCGCCGACTCAGTAGTGTGTATAAGCTGGGGGTGTTGGCCGCTTCAAGGACTTCTGTGTTGGAGATATAGTCCTGCCACCTGATGCCAAGTATTCTCCGAAGGCAGCGAAGATGGAATGAATTGAGACGTCGCTCTTGGCTGGCATACGTTGTCCAGGCCTCGCTGCCGTAGAGCAAGGTACTGAGGACACAGGCCTGATACACTCGGACTTTTGTGTTCCGTGTCAGTGCGCCATTTTCCCACACTCTCTTGGCCAGTCTGGACATAGCAGTGGAAGCCTTACCCATGCGCTTGTTGATTTCTGCATCTAGAGACAGGTTACTGGTGATAGTTGAGCCTAGGTAGGTGAACTCTTGAACCACTTCCAGAGCGTGGTCGCCAATATTGATGGATGGAGCATTTCTGACATCCTGCCCCATGATGTTCGTTTTCTTGAGGCTGATGGTTAGGCCAAATTCATTGCAGGCAGACGCAAACCTGTCGATGAGACTCTGCAGGCATTCTTCAGTGTGAGATGTTAAAGCAGCATCGTCAGCAAAGAGGAGTTCTCTGATGAGGACTTTCCGTACTTTGGACTTCGCTCTTAGACGGGCAAGGTTGAACAACCTGCCCCCTGATCTTGTGTGGAGGAAAATTCCTTCTTCAGAGGATTTGAACGCATGTGAAAGCAGCAGGGAGAAGAAAATCCCAAAAAGTGTGGGTGCGAGAACACAGCCCTGTTTCACACCACTCAGGATAGGAAAGGGCTCTGATGAGGAGCCACCATGTTGAATTGTGCCTTTCATATTGTCATGGAATGAGGTGATGATACTTAGTAGCTTTGGTGGACATCCGATCTTTTCTAGTAGTCTGAAGAGACCACGTCTGCTGACGAGGTCAAAGGCTTTGGTGAGATCAATGAAAGCAATGTAGAGGGGCATCTGTTGTTCACGGCATTTCTCCTGTATCTGACGAAGGGAGAACAGCATGTCAATAGTCGATCTCTCTGCACGAAAGCCACACTGTGCCTCAGGGTAGACGCGCTCGGCCAGCTTCTGGAGCCTGTTCAGAGCGACTCGAGCAAAGACTTTCCCCACTATGCTGAGCAGGGAGATTCCACGGTAGTTGTTGCAGTCACCGCGGTCACCTTTGTTTTTATAGAGGGTGATGATGTTGGCATCGCGCATGTCCTGGGGTACTGCTCCCTCGTCCCAGCACAGGCATAGCAGTTCATGTAGTGCTGAGAGTATAGCAGGCTTGGCACTCTTGATTATTTCAGGGGTAATGCTGTCCTTCCCAGGGGCTTTTCCACTGGCTAGAGAATCAATGGCATCACTGAGTTCCGATTTGGTTGGCTGTTCGTCCAGCTCATCCATGACTGGTAGAGGCTGGGCTGCATTGAGGGCAGTCTCAGTGACAGCATTCTCCCTGGAGTACAGTTCTAGGTAGTGCTCAACCCAGCGGTCCATCTGTTTGCGTTGGTCAGTGATTATGTCCCCCGATTTAGATTTGAGGGGGGTGATCTTCTTGATGGTTGGCCCAAGAGCTCTCTACATGCCATCATACATTCCTCTGTAGTGTAATGGTATCTCTATTGTTTCTGAACTCCAACCAAATAGGTTCTGTCCTTGACCCTTCCTGTACATTCTCTCTCTCTAGCACTGTAATATTCTCCTTAATCAATACTGCCACCCCTCCTCCTTTCTTTCTTATCTTTCCTGAACACCTTGTATCCAGGAATATAGTACCCAGCCTTGCCCCTTTTTTGAGCCATTATTGCCGCAACATTATATTCCCAGGTGACTATCTGTGCCTGCAGTTCCCAAATTTATTTACCACACTTCAGGCATTTGCATAAATACATTATTAACCTGAATTAGATCTTATTGTATTCCCTCATAGTCTGACCCATTGTGATGCCTTACTATTTCTTATTCGAGTTCTATCTGTCTCCCCCAATCATTTGTGCCCTTGTTTCTCCTTTTTATCCTGGTCGCTATCCCTCAAATTATTTTAAACCCTCTCTGCGAGCACTAGTGAACTGTCCTGCAAGGACATTGGTCCCGGCTCTGCTGAGGTGCAACCCATCTAGCCTGTACAGGGCCACTCTCCCCAGAACTGGTCCCAATGTCCCAGGACGCTAAAGTCCTCCCCCCTACACTATCTTTCGTTCCTCAAATTCATCGACTCTATCCTCCTATTTCTATACGCACTAGCATATGGCAGCGGGTGTAATCCAGAGATTACACTTCTTAATCTCTTTCCCAGCTTCATAAAATCTGCCTGCAGGCCCTCATCCCACTTTCTATCTATGTCAATATGGACCACGGCCTCTGGCTGTTCACCCTCCCCACTCAGAATGTGCTGCAACTGCTCAGAGACCTCCTTGACCCAAGCAGCAGGGAGGCAACACACCACCCTGGAGTCACATCGCTGACCACAGAAGCACCTGTCTGTTCCCCTCACTATAAAATGCTCTCAGGGGACTCCTGCACTGCCTGCCAGGCCATCCTTGTCCGCCTGGTGGTCACCCAGTCCCCCTCTGCCTGCACCCTCAAAGTGCGGGGTGACCACCTCCTTAAAAATGCTATCCACATGTTATTACAGAGTCTATCCCCTATACCAGTACAGACCTGTCAACACACAGACTGGGGGTACTCACTTCATGCCCACCTCCCAGAAACCTGCTTGGAGATTTCTTTGTTCTGTTGACAAAACTGCTCGTGGCTACATCTGAGGTTAACTTGAGTGTATTCCCTATTGCTGTGGATGTTTCCCGAAACCAGCAGGAAAGGACTGGCTTTTTTTTTTCCAATAGCTTTTGAAATGTGACACCTGATGTGGAGCCAATAGATCTCTAAACAGTTACAGTTACTAGCTGTTCAACTGTGTCCCTGCTCAGAGGAAATCAAGACCAAATGTAATCTTCAGGTGAAGTGAGGTTCAGGGTCAGGGTTCATTGTATGTGGGTCGCAGATGGAATTCAATCCCATCATGCAGTAACACTTTCACCCCTTACTTTTAAATTTCCGATGTCCAAATTTATAATGAGAATTTTTATGTAAACCTGTCATGATATAATCACACCCTCCAATCAGTAGTGAGGCTGCAGTGCCTCCACTGGCAGGTGGATGTAATTGCACTGTGACATGTTTACATAGGAGCTTTCCTTTATAAATGTCAGCAGAAAAACTTGTTATTGAAGAAGTGGCCAGTAAGGGTGCCCTGCTGTAAGATTTTAAAAATTGAATATATAGATATGGATAAAAAGAGATGGAACATATCTCTTTCCATGTAATGTGTAAGTTTGTCCTTCGCACACTGTTTGATACTGCACCTGCCCCTTCGAAATTGTAAAATGAAATGGAACTTAAATGAACAGAAAAACAAATGGTAACACTTTTCATACAACAAGGAGAAGGCCATTCAGTCTGTCAGGCCTGTTACATAGGAACAGGAGGCAGCCATTCTGCCCATCGCGCTTGTTCTATAGGAACTGGAGGAGGCTAATAAACACTTAGGATCTATTTTCCCATTCTGTCAGACCTGTACCTCAATTCCATTTACCTTGATACTCTTACATGACAAAATTCAATTGATTTTAGTCTTGAAAGTTCCAATGGACTCCGCAGCATCCACAGCATTTTGGGGAAGAGAGTTCCAGACATCTTTGTGTAGAAAAAGTACTTCCTGATTTCACCCCTGAATGGCCTGGCTCTAATTATAAGATTGTGAAATGCACTGTGAATAGAACAGAAGACTTGAACAGTTACATATGTCCCAGTCCCACTCTCACACATGGTTTTCAATACTGTAGGACTAGAGCCATAAACTGGCTAGGTTCTATATCTGAAACTCTTTCCCTAAACTGCTACACCTCACTACCTCCCTGTCCATTTCACCAACCCCCCTGAAAAATTGTCCCTTTGCCATATCTTCAGTGCTCTCTTTCAATTTGGGTATCAGTGCTTCATGTCTGTTTTTAACCCTTTGTTAAACAACGTGGGATATTTATTGTGTTTAAGATTCAGTTTTGCTTTATAAGTAACTTTTTTGTCATGGCTTCACTGCTTCATAAAGAACCCTTTGTTAAAAACATGAAATAGATGGGCAGAAGGAGGTGACTGGGAGAGATTACACTACTAATTGAGAGATTCTGGAATCATAAACCAAGAGCACAATGTTTATAACTGACAACTTGATCTCAAATCGAGATTAATGTCTTCAGAATCCTCCCACCCACTCAGTGATCTGATTAAGAATACTGCTTTGTTATAAAACAGGGAAACACTGAATTTACAGTGAGTAAGTGTTACATGCACAGTAAATTTCCCACTGGAGCTACACCAGGCAATTGGGAAATAAATCGAGAAAATAAAAGTGTTTGCAAAATCCTGCTTTTGCGGGGAGGACACTGTGTGTACATGTGTGCGTGCATTTTTATGTGTAGGTATGCATGTGTGCGTATGCATGCATATGTGTGCGTATACATACATTTCCATGTGCTTGTACATGTGTGTGTATATGTGAAAGCATTTGTGCATGCATGTATGTACATGTGTTCACGTGCATCTGTGTACATGCATTTATGTGTGTGTCCATGTGTATATGTGCATATATGCATTTGTACAACTGTATGTATGTGTGTTTGGGCTGTTGTTTATAGAGCAGAGGACAGTAACGCCACCATCCCAGTCCGTGGAGTAAAGACATCCCCCAGCATCAGTGGAGGCCTGCCCTATTTCCACTCACCTGGGTGTACCACACAACAGTAGAGGCTCACTACGTAATGGCACCTGTTTCTCCTCCCAGCACTGACTGCTTGTGTATGCAATACCCTTCTGTACATGAACATATTTCTAATTTTTCTGTGCCATAATTTCTTGTATATTAAATTTTGAGACAAAACAACACCTCTGCTGTAGATGTATTCATGTCTCTGATTAAAATGATCCACATCACAACTGATCACTTCCCCACTTTCCTGCGCATTGGGATTAGGTTTAAAATGCATTATTTGTTTTGCCGACATATTCGTTTATTTTTTTCTTTTAATCAGCTTGCTCTCAAGAGGCTGCACGTCACTAAATGCCATGTAGGTAATGTACTATATTGTCCGTGTGCTGTTAGTATTAATAAGGATAATGAACTTTGAGTCAAAATAACAGGAGTTTATTTACAGGGATCTTATCTCTAAAGTATCTACATGAGCACTGAATAAAGCGAAGTTCAGACTCATGACATCACATCTAGTGATGATGCTTAAGGTCTATATACATAATCTACCCAGCAACAGCTTATGTACATTATACTACATCTCGCCCGAGTCTCTGACTTCATTCATCAAGTCTGTAACACTGTGGGGTTCTCATGATTCTGCCATAGCATGTTTTTCTTTTACTTGTTTGGGGTTTTGAGTCTTTCAGTTCTTCTTCCTAACTTTCCTGTGGGTGAGTGGAACTATCAGATGACTTGTGTTAAACTGCAGAAAGCTTGTTATGGAAGGATAATGCTGGAGCCTATATTTACTCAGTTACACATTTATTGTGCAGAATAAATGGATTACAAACATGTAGCTCCTCTCTCAAACCCTCCACCTGTCTCAGTGAGTGTAGGCTTATAAGTGCTCAATTAAGACCCCAATTAGCACCCTTCACCTGCACATAATCAAATCATTGATACAGAATTAACAAATAAACATCATGTTCTCTATCTTCACTGTCATCTGGATGATCTGTTGTTGGTTATATCACCAGTTCATCAGCTCTCTCTGGTTGCTGGTTCTCTTGATCTTTTCCTAATGGTTTTTTCGGAGATGCCAGTACCATAAGTCTCCTTATCCATCCCTAGTCTGTCTGGACTATGTAGGACCGAGGATATGAAGGTTTCTCCATCACTTCCCCGCATCGACCCTGGCCTTTAATCCAAACCAAATCTCTAGGTCATAGGTCTGTTTGATTTTTTTGTTCTGTAACGTCTATCATGATTCTCTGTTTAGATTGACCTTTCTTTTTCTTCTCTCACCCTCACCCTTTCCTGTCTTCTGCACTGATTTATGGCTGAAGGGTGCTTGGGAGTGTGGGTAGTTGTATCATCAACCTCCTACCCATTAGCAATTTATTCTTTCATTACATTCTGTAATGCCGTTGATCAGTAGTTTAATAATGCTAGCTGAAAATCCTCATTCTTTTTTAGTAGGATTTTCATGGTTTGAACGCCTCTCTCCATTTCTCCATTGTCCTGGGGGACCTCAGTGAACCTGTAACATGGGCAAATCCATACGTTTCGGCGAACTGCTGAAAGGCTTCATTCGTGAATTGTGAACCATTATCAGAGATCACGAGGTCTGGAATGACATGTGTGGTGAAAATTTCTTTTAGTGATTTGATTATAACTGCAGAGCTCTGGCCATTAACTTAACCCATCGAGAGTAATAATCAACGACAATGAGGAACATCTTCCCTTTATATTCAAACAGGTCCATTCTCAGGCACTCCCATGGCCTGAATGGAAACGAAGATAACACTAGTGGCTCTCTGGAGTCCTGTCTGCTAGTAGCACATGTGATACACCTGGAAATCACGTTTTCGATCTCCTTGGAAACCCCAGGCCACTATACTGAGTTCCTAGTTCTTGCTCTAAACTTGGTGATTCCTAAGTGCCCTTGGTGTAGTTTCTCTAGGACGTCTAACCTTAAAGACCTAGGAATAACTAGTCTTTCGTCATAGATTAGTAAGTTGTCAACAATAGTAAGATGGCTTTGTTGCTCATAATACTTTCTCAGGATTGGGTCATTCAGCATATATTCTGGCCAAACTTCTTGGCAAGACTGTCTTACATGGAAAAGTAATGGACTCGCTTACCAGAGAGCATTGAGCAAGCGGTGGGGCCCAACCAGGCTGAAGCGTGGCCATGATGGATTCGAAGATTCGACCGGTACCTTTCTGCGTCAGGTTTAACGGCACTCCCAGACAGGGAAAATATCCGTGTTTTGCTTTACACTATGGGAAACAGTGCAGATGACATTCTAACTATTGATTGATGAAAAAGAAACCCCGTATGGCGATGTGATTAAAGCATTGGAGGGATACTTTCAGATCAGGAAGAATATAATCGTGGAAAGGGCTAAGTTCAATAAACACAGCCAAAAAGTTGGTGAAAGTATCAATTCATTTATTAATGATCTGTATAAAGTAGCTGACGATTGCAAGTATGGGAGTCTACGAGAGGAACTGATTTGGGACAGATTAGTAGTCGGGGTTAGAGATGACGCATTGTCAGACAGGTTCAGTGGAAAGAGGGTTTGACTGTGAAAAAGTCAATAAAAAGGAATGAAACCGGACGGACCACCCGGCATCGACCTAGGCACCGGAAATGATAACAGCAAACCCAGCCCTGTAAACCCTGCAAACTCGTCCTTACTAACATCTGGGGGCTTGTGCCAAAGTTGGGAGAGCTGTCCCACAGACGAGTCAAGCAACAGCCTGACATAGTCATACTGACGAAATCAAACCTTACAGACAATGTCCCAGACACTGCCATCACCATCCCCGGGTATGTCTTGTCCCACCGGCAGGACAGACCCAGCAGAGGTGGTGGAACAGTGGTATACAGTAAGGAGGGAGTTACCCTGCGAGTCCTCAACATCGACTCCGGACCCCACGAAGTCTCATGGCATCAGGTCAAACATGGGCAAGGTAACCTCCTACTGATTACCACCTATCGTCCTCCCTCAGCTGATGACTCAGTACTCCTCCATGTTGAACACTACTTGGAGGAAGCACTGAGGGTGGCAAGGGCACAAAATGTACTCTGGGTGGGGGACTTCAAAGTCCATCACCAAGAGTAGCTCAGTAGCACCACCACTGACCGAGCTGGCCGAGTCCTAAAGAACATAGCTGCTAGACTGGGTCTGCGGCAGGTGGTGGGGGAACCAACACGAGGGAAAAACATACTTGACCTTGTCCTCACCAATCTGCCTGCTGCAGATGCTTCTGTCCATGACAGTATTGGTAGGAGTGACCACCGCACAGTCCTTGTGGAGACGAAGTCCCGCCTTCACATTGAGGATACCGTCCGTCGTGTTGTGTGGCACGATCACCGTGCTAAATGGGATAGATTTAGAACAGATCTAGCAATGCAAAACTGGGCATCCATGAGACGCTGTGGGCCATCAGCAGCAGCAGAATTGTACTCAACCACAATCTGTAACCTCATGGCCCGGCATATCCCCCACTCTACCATTACCATCAAGCCAGGAGACCAACCCTGGTTCAATGAAGAGTGCAGGAGGGCATGCCAGGAGCAGCACCAGGCATACCTCAAAATGCGGTGTCAACCTGGTGAAGCTACAACACAGGACTATCTGCATGCCAAACTGCGTAAGCAGCATGCGATAGACAGAGCTATGAGATCCCATAACCAATGGATCATATCTAAGCTCTGCAGTCCTGCCACATCCAGCCATGAATGGTGGTGGACAATTAAACAACTAACTGGAGGAGGTGGCTCCACAAATATCCGCATCCTCAATGATGGGGGAGCCCAGCACATCATTGCAAAAGATAAGACTGAATCATTTGCAACAATCTTCAGCCAGAAGTGCCGAGTTGATGATCCATCTCGGTCTCCTCCTGAAGTCCCCAGCATCACAGATGCCAGACTTCAGCCAATTCGATTCACTCCGCGTGATATCAAGAAACGACTAAAGGCACTGGATACTGCAAAAGCTATGGGCCCTGACAATATTCCAGCAATAGTACTGAAGGCCAGAGCTCCAGAACTTGCCGCACCCCTAGCCAAGCTGTTCCAGTACAGCTACAACACTGGCATCTACCCTGCAATGTGGAAAATTGCCAGGTATGTCCTGTACACAAAAAGCAGGACAAGTCCAACCTGACCAATTACCATCCCATCAGCCTACTTTCATTCATCAGTAAAGTGATGGAAGGTGTCATCAACAGTGCTATCAAGCGGCACTTGCTTAGCAATAACCTGCTCAGTGACGCTCAGTTTGGGTTCCGCCAGGGCCACTCAGCTCCTGACCTCATTACAGCCTTGGTTCAAACATGGACAAAAGAGTTCAACTCAAGAGGTGAGTTGAGAGTGACTGCCCTTGACATCAAGGCAGCATTTGACCGAGTATGGCATCAAGGAGCCCTAACAAAACTGAGGTCAATGGGAATCAGGGGGAAAACCCTCCGCTGGCTGGAGTCACACCTAGCGCTATAGGAAGATGGCTGTGGTTGTTGGAGGTTAATCATCTCAGCTCCAGGACATCAGTGCTGGAGTTCCTCAGGGTAGTGTCCTAGGCCCAACCATCTTCAGCTGCTTCCTCAATGACCTTCCTTCAATCATAAAGCCAGAAGTGGGGATGTTCGCTGATGATTGCACAATGTTCAGCACCATTCGTGACACCTCAGATAGTGAAGCAGTCCGTGTAGAAATGCAGCAAGACCTGGACAATATCCAGGCTTGGGCTGATAAGTGGCAAGTAACATTCGCGCCACACAAGTGCCAGGCATTGATCATCTCCAACAAGAGAGAATCTAACCATCTCCCTTTGACATTCAACGGCATTACCATCGCTGAATCCACCACTATCAACATCCTAGGGGCTACCATTGACCAGAAACTGAACTGGAGTAGCCATATAAATACCGTGGCTACAAGAGCAGGTTAGAGGCGAGGAATCCTGAGGGGAGTAACTCACCCCCTGACTCCCCAAAGCCTGTCCACCATCTACAAGGCACAAGTCAGGAGTGTGATGGAATACTCCCCCTGGATGGGAGCAGCTCCAACAACAATCAAAAAGCTCGACACCATCCAGGATAAAGCAGCCCGCTTGATTGGCACCCCATCTACAAACATTCACTCTCTCCACCACCGATGCACAGTGGCAGCAGTGTGTACCATCTACAAGATGCACTGCAGCAATGCACCAAGGCTCCTTAGACAGTACCTTCCAAACCCGTGACCTCTACCAACAAGAAGGACAAGGGCAGCAAATACATAAGAACACCACCACCTGCAAGTTCCCCTCCAAATCACACACCATCCTGACTTGGAACTATATCACCGTTCCTTCACTGTCGCTGGGTCAAAATCCTGGAACTCCCTTCCTGACAGCACTGTGGGTATCCCTACCCCAAATGGACTGTAGCGGTTCAAGAAGGCAGCTCACCACCACCTTCTCAAGGGCAATTCGGGATGGGCAATAAATGCTGGCCGGGCCAGTGACGCCCACATCCCATGAATGAATTTTAAAAAGCCATTTTATTGAGCAGGCAGGGAGAAGTCCAAAAGTTTAATCGACTACTAGTTTGGGCAGATCAGGGGAGCCCAGCCGCGAAAATTCTGGTGTCAGTCAATTCCGCTCAGGAGGCAGAGAGTAATGGTGCCAGAAATCCTGAGAGGCGAGAAAGATGCCTACAGGCAGCAACATTGAATTGCAGTAGGTGTGGCCGGGAGCGAGCCCAGCCCAGGAAGCTGAATGTTTCTGGTGCTAGAAAAGGGGGCACTTTCAGCAGGTCTGACACAACAGAAAACAAACAATGCAGACGGTAAAAAGATAAAGGAAATAAAGGAGGGTCAAACAATGAATACTCCCTTCTGAGGGTTATGTCCCAGGGAGACATCAGGTGACAACTGACGAATTATTAAAAGTATCAAGCGATCTACCTGAACTGGGAGATGTCTCATTCCAGAGGAAGTGGAGGTTTACTATAACCAAAGATTTGCTGGCAACTGCTCAAAGGTTATGGCAAATTAGAAACCTACAGAAAGAGAACAAAGCCTGTGAAAAAGTAATTGAACAACTAACAGGAGGAGGTGGCTCCACAAATATCCCCATCCTCAATGATGGGGGAGCCCAGCACATCAGTGCAAAAGACAAGGCATAAGCATTTACAACAATCTTCAGCCATACGTGCCGAGTTGATGATCCATCTCGGCCTCCTTCGGCAGTCCCCAGTATCACAGATGCCAGTATTCACCCAATTCGATTCACTCTATGTGATGTCAAGAAACGACTGAAGGGACTGGATAATGCAAAAGCTATGGGTCCGGACAATATTCCGGCAATAGTACTGAACACCTGTGCTCCAGAACTTGCCTCGCCAGTAGCCAAGCTGTTCCAGTAAAGCTACATCATTGGCATCTGCCCAGCAATGTGGAAAATTGCCCAGGTATGTCCTGTACACAAAAAGCAGGAAAAGTCCAATCCAACAAATTACTGCCTCATCAGTCTACTCTCATTCATCAGTAAAATGATGGAAGATATTGTGACAGTGCTATCAAGCGGCACTTGCTTAGCAATAACCTGCTCACTGACACTCAGTTTGGGTTCCGCCAGGGCCACTCAGCTCCTGACCTCATTGCAGCCTTGGTTCAAACATGGACAAAAGAGATGAACTTCAGAGGTGAGGTGAGAGTTACTGCCCTTGACATCAAGGCAGCATTTGGCCAAGTATGGCATCAAGGAGCCCTCGCAAAACTGGAGTCAATGGGAATCGGGGTGAAATCTCTCTGCTGGTTGTGTCGTACCTAGCGCAAAGGAAGATGGTTGTAGTTGTTGAAGATCAATCATCTCAGCTCCAGGACATCACTGCAGGAGCTCCTCAGGATAGTGTCCTAGGCCCAACTATCTTCAGCTGCTTCATCAATGACCTTCCTTCAATCATAAGGTCATAAGTGGGGATGTTCGCTAATGATTGCACAATGTTCAGCACCATTCGCGACTCCTCGGATACTGAAGTAGTCCATGTAGAAATGCAGCAAGACCTGGACAATATCCAGGTTTGAGCTTTTTTAGATTAGAGATACAGCACTGAAACAGGCCCTTCGGCCCACCGAGTCTATGCCGAACATCAACCACCCATTTATACTAATCCTACACTAATCCCATATTCCTACCAAACATCCCCACCTGTCCCTATATTTCCCTACCACCTACCTATACTAGTGACAATTTATAATGGCCAATTTACCTATCAACCTGCAAGTCTTTTGGCTTGTGGGAGGAAACCGGAGCACCCGGAGAAAACCCACGCAGACACAGGGAGAACTTGCAAACTCCACACAGGCAGTACCCGGAATCGAACCCGGGTCCCTGGAGCTGTGAGGCTGCGGTGCTAACCACTGCATCACTGTGCCGCCCTAGCTGATAAGTGGCAAGTATCATTTGTGCCATACAAGTGCCAGGCAATAACCATCTCCAACAAGAGAGAATCTAACCATCTCCCCTTGACATTCAATGGCATTACGGTCACTGAATCCCCCACTATCAACATCCTAGGGTTACTATTGACCAGAAACTGAACTGGAGTAGCCATATAAATACCGTGGCTACAAGAGCAGGTCAGAGGCTAGAAGTCCTGCAGCCAGTAACTCACCCCCTGACTCCCCAAAGCCTGTCCACCATCTACAAGGCACAAGTCAGGAGTGTGATGGAATACTTTCCACTTGCCTGGATGAGTGCAACTCCAACAACACTCAAGAAGCTTGACACCATCCGGGATAATGCAGCCGGCTTGATTGGCACCCCATCTACCACCTTCAACATTCACTCCCTCACCACTGACGCACAGTAGCAGCAGTGTGTACCATCTACAAGATGCACTGCAGCAATGCACCAAGACTCCTTAGACAGCACCTTCCAAACCCGCGACCCCTACCACCTAGAAGGACAAGGGCAGCAGATGCATGGGAACACCACCACCTGCAAGTTCTCCTCCAAGCCACACACCATCATGACCTGGAACTATATCGCCGTTCCTTCACTGTCGCTGGGTCAAAATCCTGGAACTCCCTTTCTAACAGCACTGTGGGTGTACCCACCTCACATGGACTGCAGCGGTTCAAGAAGGTAGCTCACCACCACCTTCTCAAGGATAATTAGGGATGGACAATAAATGCTGGCCTAGCCAGCGATGCCTGCATCCCCCAAATGAACAAAAAAAAATCTTCAGACTCAGAGGCAAGAGTCCCACTAACTGAGCCATGGCTGATACTTTCTGCTTCCCCTATCTCTGTAGCAAGCCTCTTAGATCGTTCTGAAAAGCTTTACTCTTTGATTCCTTTAGGTCCAAAATACATCTTTATGATCTAAACTCAGTGATGAAGGCAGGGAAACTCGAAGTCAGTGATCCAACAACATCCTTAACAATTATCCTGTGGTGTGGCTGAATAACAACAACAACTTTCATTTATATAGTTGCTTTAACAACAACAAAATTCATTTATACATCACCTTTAACACATAAAACAAGTAGTCCCTGAGTGCTTCGCAGAAGCGCTATCAAATAAAATTTGGTACGCCGTCACATAAAGAGATACTAGAACAGATGACCAAACATTTGGTCAAAGGGGTGGATTTTAAGAAGCATTTTAAAGCAGGAGAGAGGTGGAGAGGTTTCGGGAGGGAATTCGAGAGCTTAGGGTCCAGGCAGCTGAAGGCATGGCTGCCAATGGTAGAGTGATTAAAATCAGGGATGTTCAAGGGGCCAGAATTGGAGGAGTACAGATATCTTGGAGGGCTGTACAGCTGGATATGATAACAGAGATAGGGAGGATCGAGGCCATGGAGGGATTTGAAAACAAGGATAAGAATTTTAAAATGGAAGCATTGCTGGACCGGGAGCCAATATAGGTCGTTGAGCACAGGGTGACGGGTGACCGAGACTTGGTGCGAGGGAGAGTACAGGCAGAAGAGTTTTGGATGAGCTCAAGTTTATTGAGGGTGGAATGGGAGGTTGGCCGGAACAGCATTGGAATAGTCAAGTCTGGAGGTAACAAAGGCGTGGATGAGGGTTTCAGCAGCAGATGAGCTGAGGCAATGGTGAAGTCAGGCGATATTACGGAGGTGAGCGTAGGCAGTCTTGGTAATGGCACGGATATGGTTGGAGGCTCATCTCAGGGTCAAAAATGACACCAAGGTTGTGAACAGTCTCAGCCTCAGATAGTGGCCAGGAAGAGGAATGGAGTCAGTGACTAGAGAACAACACATTCTGCATAAAATCTTTGTTCTTTCTGTATATTAATGCTACATATTTTTCAATGATTTAGAATTATATTCAGCTATAGCTCAGTACATGGTCTCCTGTTGCACACAATCCTTGTTAGCTATGGAATTCTGCATGGTCAATAAGACATGAAATTAACAGTGTGCAATTACAAGGAGCTGTTACTATTGAAAGCACAACTCGAGTAACTGTAAATTGGCATGGTCTCCAGTGAACGAAGCATTAAACAGCCCAATAGACACACAAGACAGAGCCTGAGGAGCTACAGTTGCCGACTTTCGTTGGATGCATCTCTGGAGGCTTCCTGTGAGACCTCATCTCCAACCACCTTAGCCAGTCAAAGAGCCTTTTTAATGGCCCTATGGTTTTTCTCCCCGGTTTTTCTCACAACAGTGTGCAGGACATTAATCTTTAATCCCTGGAGGATCCAGGACAATCCTGAAGGTTGGCAACATCAGAGAGAATTCAAAGTGATCCAAGCTTCAGGATAACTTTTTGAATAAAAGAAGCTTATACAATCATAACATCTAACAACCAAAAAGTTTATTAAACAGCAATGAATAGTAAATGCTCTATTCAGCAAGAAGCTATAGTGCAGAGCAGGAAGATCCCAGAGTGATCCGCTGCTCCATCCTGATTTAACTAATCTCAGCTTTTGGTTGGGCTGTGACAACCAGTCTCCCCAACCCCTGGACTGGAAAAGGAGAAGGAGCCAGGTTCCTGCTACTAATCTCTATCCTGGACTCAGTGTCTGTAGAATCCTGTTGTGGCACAACCTTCAGAGAGGACCACCTTAAGAAGCGGTATGTGAAGGTCACTTGAGGAAGTGATGTCATGACACACATGACCAGGGAGTTATGGGTGTAGTCTGAGAGAGTAAGATGTCTGTTGGTGTGGCTCCTGCAGTAGCTATATTTAATATATATATATATATATATATATACATATGTTCTAGTTAAGATATAATAAAAACCCATGTTTTCTTTGGATATTACTTGGAGCCCTGTGAATCTTACAATAGTTCACATACTGAAGGAACAAGTAATATTACAAATCCCATGCAGCAAGAATTGGAAGATAACTGGATATGCCGGTTCCTAGCCCTTACATTGGAGCTTTCAAATCTGGGATTGATAGCTTTTTGTTGCTTTAGGTTATGAAAGAATATGGAGGTATGGAGCAGAGGTGGAGAACTGGAGTTGAGGAGCAGATCAGCCATGAGATAATTAAATGGCAGAGCAGGCCAAAGGAGCTGAATGGCCTACTCCTGTGTACCTACACAACCTCATAAGGGTTCGGTTTCGACCCATCCATGGTACGAATCCAGTGACACTGAGGCTGGGGAAGAAACATCACTCCCCACATTGGGAATCTATATAAGTTTACAGCACTATGAAGTGGCCATTCAGACTGTCATGGCTATACCACCTGGCTAAAAGTCAGGGCATCATTGAATCATAAAATGGTTACAACACAGAAAAAAGCCATTCAGCCAATTAAGCTTGTGCCAGCTGTCTGCAAAAGCAATTTAGCTAGTTCCATTCTATGTCTCCCTCACCCTGTAGCTGTGCAAATTGTTTCTCTTCTGGTGCCTATCCAATTCCCTTTTGAAAGCCATGATTGAATCTGCCTCCACCATACTCTCAGGCAGTGCATTCCAGATCTTAAGCACTCACTGTGTAAAAAGGTTCTTCCTCAAGTCGCCTTTAGCCTTTATGCCAATCAGTTTAAATCAGTGTTTTTTGTTCTCGACCCTTCAGCCAATGGGAACAGTTTCTCTCTATCTACTCGGTCTAGACCCCTCATGATTTTGAACACCTCTCTCAAATCTCCTCTCAACCTTCTCTTCTCTAAGGTGAACAGTCCTAGCTTCTCCAATCCACGTAACTGAAGTCCCTCATCCCTGGAGCAATTCTCATAAATCTTTTCTTACACCCCTTCTTAAGACTTCACATCCTTCCTAAAGTATGGTTCCCAGAATTGGATACAATACTCCAGTTGAGGCCCAAATCAGTATTTTATAAAGGCTCACCATAACCTCCTTGCTTTAATAATCTATGCCTCTATTTATAAAACCCAGGATCCCGAATGCCTTGTTAACCACTTTATCAACCTGCCCTTCCACCTTCAACAATTGTACACATATACCTCCTGGTCTCTCTATTCCTGCACCCCTCTGGAATTGTACCCTTCATTTTATATCGCCTCTCCTCATTCTTCCTACCAACATGCATTACTGTGCATTTTTCTGCATTAAATTTTGTCTGTGACATGTCTGCCTATTCCACAAGCCTGTCTGTATCCTCTTGAAGTCGATCACTATCCTCCTCACAGTGCATTATACTTCCACGTTTTGTGTCATATGGAAATTTAAATCATTGATATAGACCAAGAAAAGCAGTGGTCCTAGTACACGCCCCTGGGGAACCTTCTATATACCTTCCTCCAGTTCAGAAAACAACCATTCACCATTACTCTCTGTTTCCTGCCACTCAGCCAACTGCATATCCATGGTGACAAGTCTATTATGTGGCACCTTATCAAATCCCTTTTGGAAGTCCAGAAACATCAACCACAACTGTCACCTCATCAAAAAACTCAAATCAAGTTAGTTAAACACAATTTGCTTTGAACGAATCGTGCTGGCGTTCCTTAATTAATCCACATTTGTTCAAGTGAGTTAATCTTGTCCCCAATTATTGTT
Source organism: Heterodontus francisci (assembly GCF_036365525.1). Lineage (NCBI taxonomy): Eukaryota > Metazoa > Chordata > Chondrichthyes > Heterodontiformes > Heterodontidae > Heterodontus > Heterodontus francisci. The sequence continues at coordinate 97,219,402 of NC_090385.1, forward strand.
TGTAAAAGCTTTCCCATCACCAAGGTTAAATTGACTTGCCTGTAGCTGATGGGCTTATCCTTATACCATTTATTTGAACTGGGGTATAACATTTGCAATTCTCCTGTCCTCTGGCACCATCCCTGTATTCAAGGAGAATTGGAAGCTTATGGCTACTACCTCTGCAATTTCAACCTTTACTTCCCTCAGCATCCCCAGATGCACCTGATCCAGTCCTGGTGACTTATCACCTTTAAGTGAAGCCAGACTTACTAGTACCTCCTCTTTATATGAACATACGAATTAGGAGCAGGAGTAGGCCAATTTTTCGATCATCCAGTATCTTAACTACCTCCACTTTCACCATGACGTTGGCAGTATCTTCTTCCTTGGTAATGTTATGATCACCTGGTTCATGGTTTGTATCAATTTTCCAGAGGTAACTTTTAATTTGGGAGTTGTTTTTTTTCAATCTGATCTAGAAATACCTCATCGGGCAGAAAATGTACTGCTGAAGAAAATTCTCCTGAGCACACTTCAGAAACTAATCCCCCACTCTGCCTATCAACTAATACTACCCCGGTCTTTATAAGGATAATTGAAGTCATCCACTATCACTACTCTATATTTCTTACACCTCTCTGTAATTTCTCTGTAAATCTGTCCTCTATATCTTTCTCACAAGTTGGTGGCCTGTTGAATGCACCCAGTAGTGTAATGGTACCTCTATTCTTAACTGTAACCAAAAAGATTCTGTCCTTAAACCCTCTAGGACATCCTCTCATTGCAACACTGTAATATTCTCTTCAATCAACACTGTCACTCCTCCTCCTTTCTTTTCTCCCCTTTCTTTCCTGAATACCTTACATCCAGAAATATTTAATACTCAGTCCTGCTTCTATTTGACCCAGGTCTCCATTATCACCACAACGTCATATTCCCACGTGGCTATTTGTGCCTGCAGCTCAAAAACTTTAAATGTTTCTACATTTATATACATGTACTGTAAACCTGAATTTGATTCTACTGTATTTCCATGTAAGACCTTACTATTTCTTACCCTCATGCTATTTGTTTCTCCCAATCCTTTGTGCACCTGTTTATCCTTCCTCATGCTACATCCTGGTTCTCATCCCCATGCGAGCTTAGTTTAAACTCTCTCCACAAGCACTATCAAACCGCCCTGCGAGGCCATCGGCCCTGTTGAGGTGTAATCCATCCGACCTGTACAGGTACCTCCTCCCTCAGAACCGATCCCAATGTCCCACAAATCTAAAGCCCTCCCTCCTGCATCATCCCTCCCACCATACATTCACCTGCAGTGTACTCCGATTTCTGTACTATTTTCACTGGCATCAGGAATATTTGGAGAGTACCATCTTTCAGGTCCTGCTCCCTAAAATCTGCATGCAAGACATCATCCGTCTTTCAGCCTATGTCATTGGTGCTGATATGGCCCATGACCTCTGGCTGTTCACCCTCCCACCTCAGAATGTCCTGGAGCTGCACAGTGACATCCTTGACCCTGACACCAGGGAACCAACGCACCATCCTGAAGTCACGTCTTTGGCTGCAGAAACACCTGCTTGTTCCTGTCACTATCGAATCGCCTATACTGTGATGACATGATGCAGTTTTTTCACCTGTGCTAGTCACTGACTCACAGTCAGAGAGACAGAACATCCACCCTTACTGCTCCACTGGCAGCCTCGCCCTCTCTGACCGCTCCCGGCCTCACCCTCTCTGACCACACCACTCCTGGTCTCGCTCATTCTGACTGCTCCACTCTGAGCCACACTCTCTCTGACCACGCTGCTCAGAGCCTCACTCTCTCTGACCTCTCCACTCCCAACCTCGTCCTCTCTGACCGCTCCGCTCTGAGCCTTGCCCTCCATGACTGCTCTGCTCTGAACCTCGCCCTCTGTGACCGCTCCACTCTGAGCCTTGCCCTCTCTGGCCACTCTGCTCTGAGCCTCGCTCTCTCTGACCACTCCACTCTGAGCCTCGCTCTCTCTGACCACTCCGCTCTGAGCCTTGTGCTCTCTGACCACTCCGCTCTGAGCCTTGCCCTCTCTGACAACTCCGCTCTGATCCTTGCCCTCTCTGACCACTCCACTCTGGGCCGCTCTCTCTGACCGCTCTGCTCTGAGCCTTGTCCTCTCTGACCACCCAACTCTGAGCCTCGCTCTCTGTGACCACACCGCTCTGAGCCTTGTCCTCTCTGACCACTCCACACTAAGCCTTGCCCTCTCTGACAACTCCGCTCTGATCCTTGCCCTCTCTGACCACTCCACTCTGAGCCTCACACTTTCTGACCACTCCACTCTGAGACTCGCTCTCTCTGACCTCTCCGCTCTGAGCCTCCCTCTCTCTGACCACTCCACTCTGAGCCTCACACTTTCTCACCACTCCACTCTGAGCCTCACCCTCTCTGACCACTCCACTCTGAGCCTCACTCTCTCTGACCACTCCACTCCCAGCCTCACCCTTTCTGACCACCCTGCTCTGAGCCTCATTCTCTCTGACAAGTCCACTCTGAGCATTGCCCTCTCTGACCACTCCGCTCTGAGCCTCACTCACTCTGACCACTCCACTCTGAGCCTTGCCCTCTCTGACCGCTCAGCTCGGAGCCTTTCCCTCTCTGACCGCTCTGCTGTGAACCTCACCCTTTCTGACCACTCCACTCTGAGCCTCGCTCTCTCTGACCACTCCACTCTGAGCCTCGCACTCTCTGACCACTCCACTCTGAGCCTCACCCTTTCTGACCACTCCGCTCTGAGCATCACTCTCTCTGACCACTCCACTCTGAGCCTCACTCTCTCTGACCACTCCACTCTGAGCCTCGCTCTCTCTGACCACTCCGCTCTGAGCCTCGCTCTCTCTGACCACTCCGCTCTGAGCCTTGCCCTCTCTGACCGCTCAGCTCGGAGCCTTTCCCTCTCTGACCGCTCTGCTCTGAGCCTCGCTCTCTCTGACCACTCCACTCTGAGCCTCACCCTTTCTGACCACTCCACTCTGAGCCTCGCTCTCTCTGACCTCTCCGCTCTGAGCCTCCCTCTCTCTGAGCACTCCACTCTGAGCCTCACTCTCTCTGACCACTCCACTCTGAGCCTCACCCTTTCTGACCACTCCACTCAGAGCCTCGCTCTCTCTGACCACTCCGCCATGAGCCTCACTCTCTCTGACCACTCCACTCTGAGCCTCACCCTTTCTGACCACTCCGCTCTGAGCCTCACTCTCTCTGACCACTCCGCTCTGAGCCTCACTCTCTCTGACCACTCCACTCTGAGCCTCACCCTTTCTGACCACTCCATTCTGTGCCTCGCTCTCTCTGACCACTCCACTCTGAGCCTCACTCTCTCTGACCACTCCGCTCTGAGCCTCACTCTCTCTGACCACTCCGCTCTGAGCCTTGCCCTCTCTGACCGCTCAGCTCGGAGCCTTTCCCTCTCTGACCACTCCACTCTGAGCCTCACCCTTTCTGACCACTCCGCTCTGTGCCTCACTCTCTCTGACCACTCCACTCTGAGCCTCACCCTTTCTGACCACTCCACTCTGAGCCTCGCTCTCTCTGACCATTCGGCTCTGAGCCTCACTCTCTCTGACCACTCCGCTCTGAGCTTCACTCTCTCTGACAACACCACTCTGTGCCTCACTCTCTCTGACCACCCCACTCTGAGCCTCGCTCTCTCTGACCCGCTCTGCTCTGAGCCTCACTCTCTATGACCACTCCACTCTGAGCCTCACCCTCTCTGACCACTCCGCCATGAGCCTCACTCTCTCTGACTACTCCACTCTGAGCCTCACCCTCTCTGACCACTCCGCTCTGAGCATCACTCTCTCTGACCACTCCGCTCTGAGCCTCACTCTCTCTGACCACTCCACTCTGAGCCTCACCCTGTCTGACCACTCCGCTCTGTGCCTCACTCTCTCAACCACTCCACTCTGAGCCTTGCTCTCTCTGACCCGCTCTGCTCTGAGCCTCACTCTGACCACTCCACTTTCAGCCTCACCCTCTCTGACCACTCCGCTCTGAGCCTCACTCTCTCTGACCACTCCACTCTGAGCCTCACCCTTTATGACCACTCCGCTCTGAGCCTCGCTCTCTCTGAACGCTCTGCTCTGTGCCTCGCTCTCTCTGACCACTCCACTCTGAGCCTCACTCTCTCTGACCACTCCACTCTGAGCCTCACCCTCTCTGACCACTCCGCTCTGAGCATCACTCTCTCTGACCACTCCACTCTGAGCCTCACCCTTTCTGACCACACCGCTCTGAGCCTCACTCTCTCTGACCACTCCGCTCTGAGCCTCACTCTCTCTGACTTCTCCACTCTGAGCCTCACCCTTTCTGACCACTCCACTCTGTGCCTCGCTCTCTCTGACCACTCCGCTCTGAGCCTCACTCTCTCTGACCACTCCGCTCTGAGCCTCACTCTCTCTGACCACTCCACTCTGAGCCTCACCCTGTCTGACCACTCCGCTCTGTGCCTCACTCTCTCAACCACTCCACTCTGAGCCTTGCTCTCTCTGACCCGCTCTGCTCTGAGCCTCACTCTCTCTGACCACTCCACTTTCAGCCTCACCCTCTCTGACCACTCCGCTCTGAGCCTCACTCTCACTGACCACTCCACTCTGAGCCTTACCCATTCTGACCACTCCGCTCTGAGCATCACTCTCTCTGACCACTCCACTCTGAGCCTCACCCTTTCTGACCACTCCACTCTGAGCCTCGCTCTCTCTGACCACTCCGCTCTGAGCCTCACCCTTTCTGACCACTCCGCTCTGAACATCACTCTCTCTGACCACTCCGCTCTGAGCCTCACTCTCTCTGACCACTCCACTCTGAGCCTTGCTCTCTCTGACCACTCCGCTCTGAGCCTTGCCCTCTCTGACTGCTCAGCTCGGAGCCTTTCCCTCTCTGACCGCTCTGCTCTGAGTTTCGCTCTCTCTGACCACTCCACTCTGAGCCTCACCCTTTCTGACCACTCCACTCTGAGCCTTGCCCTCTCTGACCGCTCTGCTCGGAGCCTTTCCCTCTCTGATCACTCCGCTCTGAGCCCCACTCTCTCTGACCACTCCACTCTGAGCCTCACCCTTTCTGACCACTCCGCTCTGAGCCTCACTCTCTCTGACCACTCCACTCTGAGCCTCACCCTTTCTGACCACTCCACTCTGTGCCTCGCTCTCTCTGACCACTCCACTCTGAGCCTCACTCTCTCTGACCACTCCGCTCTGAGCCTCACTCTCTCTGACCACTCCGCTCTGAGCCTTGCCCTCTCTGACCGCTCAGCTCGGAGCCTTTCCCTCTCTGACCACTCCACTCTGAGCCTCACCCTTTCTGACCACTCCGCTCTGTGCCTCACTCTCTCTGACCACTCCACTCTGAGCCTCACCCTTTCTGACCACTCCACTCTGAGCCTCGCTCTCTCTGACCACTCGGCTCTGAGCCTCACTCTCTCTGACCACTCCGCTCTGAGCTTCACTCTCTCTGACAACACCACTCTGTGCCTCACTCTCTCTGACCACCCCACTCTGAGCCTCGCTCTCTCTGACCCGCTCTGCTCTGAGCCTCACTCTCTATGACCACTCCACTCTGAGCCTCACCCTCTCTGACCACTCCGCCATGAGCCTCACTCTCTCTGACTACTCCACTCTGAGCCTCACCCTCTCTGACCACTCCGCTCTGAGCATCACTCTCTCTGACCACTCCGCTCTGAGCCTCACTCTCTCTGACCACTCCACTCTGAGCCTCACCCTGTCTGACCACTCCGCTCTGTGCCTCACTCTCTCAACCACTCCACTCTGAGCCTTGCTCTCTCTGACCCGCTCTGCTCTGAGCCTCACTCTCTCTGACCACTCCACTTTCAGCCTCACCCTCTCTGACCACTCCGCTCTGAGCCTCACTCTCTCTGACCACTCCACTCCGAGCCTCACCCTTTATGACCACTCCGCTCTGAGCCTCGCTCTCTCTGAACGCTCTGCTCTGTGCCTCGCTCTCTCTGACCACTCCACTCTGAGCCTCACTCTCTCTGACCACTCCACTCTGAGCCTCACCCTCTCTGACCACTCCGCTCTGAGCATCACTCTCTCTGACCACTCCACTCTGAGCCTCACCCTTTCTGACCACACCGCTCTGAGCCTCACTCTCTCTGACCACTCCGCTCTGAGCCTCACTCTCTCTGACTTCTCCACTCTGAGCCTCACCCTTTCTGACCACTCCACTCTGTGCCTCGCTCTCTCTGACCACTCCGCTCTGAGCCTCACTCTCTCTGACCACTCCGCTCTGAGCCTCACTCTCTCTGACCACTCCACTCTGAGCCTCACCCTGACTGACCACTCCGCTCTGTGCCTCACTCTCTCAACCACTCCACTCTGAGCCTTGCTCTCTCTGACCCGCTCTGCTCTGAGCCTCACTCTCTCTGACCACTCCACTTTCAGCCTCACTCTCTCTGACCACTCCGCTCTGAGCCTCACTCTCACTGACCACTCCACTCTGAGCCTTACCCATTCTGACCACTCCGCTCTGAGCATCACTCTCTCTGACCACTCCACTCTGAGCCTCACCCTTTCTGACCACTCCACTCTGAGCCTCGCTCTCTCTGACCACTCCGCTCTGAGCCTCACCCTTTCTGACCACTCCGCTCTGAGCATCACTCTCTCTGACCACTCCGCTCTGAGCCTCACTCTCTCTGACCACTCCACTCTGAGCCTTGCTCTCTCTGACCACTCCGCTCTGAGCCTTGCCCTCTCTGACTGCTCAGCTCGGAGCCTTTCCCTCTCTGACCGCTCTGCTCTGAGTTTCGCTCTCTCTGACCACTCCACTCTGAGCCTCACCCTTTCTGACCACTCCACTCTGAGCCTTGCCCTCTCTGACCGCTCTGCTCGGAGCCTTTCCCTCTCTGATCACTCCGCTCTGAGCCCCACTCTCTCTGACCACTCCACTCTGAGCCTCACCCTTTCTGACCACTCCGCTCTGAGCCTCGCTCTCTCTGACCTCTCCGCTCTGAGCCTCCCTCTCTCTGACCACTCCACTCTGAGCCTCACACTTTCTGACCACTCCGCTCTGAGCCTCACTCTCTCTGACCACTCCACTCCCAGCCTCACCCTTTCTGACCACTCTGCTCTGAGCCTCACTCTCTCTGACCACTCCACTCTGAGCCTCACCCTCTCTGACCACTCCGCTCTGAGCTTTGCCCTCTCTGACCACTCCGCTCGGAGCCTTTCCCTCTCTGACCGCTCTGCTCGGAGCCTTTCCCTCTCTGACCACTCTGCTCTGAGCCTCACTCTCTCTGACCTCTCCGCTCTGAGCCTCAATCTCTCTGACCACTCCGCTCTGAGCCTCACACTTTCTGACCACTCCACTCTGAGTCTTGCCCTCTCTGACCACTCTGCTCGGAGCCTTTCCCTCTCTTACCGCTCCACTCTGAGCCTCGCCCTCTCTGACCGCTCTTCTCTGTGCCTTGCCCTCTGTGACCGCTCTGTTTTGTGCCTTGCCCTCTCTGACCCACTCTGCTCTGAGCCTCGCCCTCTCTGACCCACTCTGCTCTGAGCCTCGCCCTCTCTGACCCACTCTGCTCTGAACCTCACTCTCTCTGACCCACTCTGCTCTGAACCTTGCTCTCTCTGACCCACTCTGCTCTGAGCCTCACTCTCTCTGACCACTCCACTCTGAGCCTCACCCTCTCTGACCACTCCGCTCTGAGCCTCACTCTCTCTGACCACTCCACTCCCTGCCTCACCCTCTCTGACCACTCCGCTCTGAGCCTCACTCTCTCTGACCACTCCACTCCCAGCCTCACCCTTTCTGACCACTCCGCTCTGAGCCTCACTCTCTCTGACCACTCCACTCTGAGCCTCATCCTCGCTGACTGCTCCGCTCCTGCCTTGTCCTCTCTAACCAGTCTACCCTGAGCCTCGCCCTCTCTGACCGCTCTTCTCTGTGCCTTGCCCTCTGTGACCGCTCTGTTTTGTGCCTTGCCCTCTCTGACCCACTCTGCTCTGAGCCTCGCCCTCTCTGACCCACTCTGCTCTGAACCTTGCCCTCTCTGACCCACTCTGCTCTGAACCTTGCCCTCTCTGACCACTCCACTCTGAGCCTCACCCTTTCTGACCACTCCACTCTGAGCCTCGCTCTCTCTGACCACTCCGCTCTGAGCCTCACCTCTCTCTGACCACTCCACTCTGAGCCTTGCTCTCTCTGACCACTCCGCTCTGAGCCTTGCCCTCTCTGACTGCTCAGCTCGGAGCCTTTCCCTCTCTGACCGCTCTGCTCTGAGTTTCGCTCTCTCTGACCACTCCACTCTGAGCCTCACCCTTTCTGACCACTCCACTCTGAGCCTTGCCCTCTCTGACCGCTCTGCTCGGAGCCTTTCCCTCTCTGATCACTCCGCTCTGAGCCCCACTCTCTCTGACCACTCCACTCTGAGCCTCACCCTTTCTGACCACTCCGCTCTGAGCCTCGCTCTCTCTGACCTCTCCGCTCTGAGCCTCCCTCTCTCTGACCACTCCACTCTGAGCCTCACACTTTCTGACCACTCCGCTCTGAGCCTCACTCTCTCTGACCACTCCACTCTGAGTCTTGCCCTCTCTGACCACTCTGCTCGGAGCCTTTCCCTCTCTTACCGCTCCACTCTGAGCCTCGCCCTCTCTGACCGCTCTTCTCTGTGCCTTGCCCTCTGTGACCGCTCTGTTTTGTGCCTTGCCCTCTCTGACCCACTCTGCTCTGAGCCTCGCCCTCTCTGACCCACTCTGCTCTGAGCCTCGCCCTCTCTGACCCACTCTGCTCTGAACCTCACTCTCTCTGACCCACTCTGCTCTGAACCTTGTTCTCTCTGACCCACTCTGCTCTGAGCCTCACTCTCTCTGACCACTCCACTCTGAGCCTCACCCTCTCTGACCACTCCGCTCTGAGCCTCACTCTCTCTGACCACTCCACTCCCTGCCTCACCCTCTCTGACCACTCCGCTCTGAGCCTCACTCTCTCTGACCACTCCACTCCCAGCCTCACCCTTTCTGACCACTCCGCTCTGAGCCTCACTCTCTCTGATCACTCCACTCTGAGCCTCATCCTCGCTGACTGCTCCGCTCCTGCCTTGTCCTCTCTAACCAGTCTACCCTGAGCCTCGCCCTCTCTGACCGCTCTTCTCTGTGCCTTGCCCTCTGTGACCGCTCTGTTTTGTGCCTTGCCCTCTCTGACCCACTCTGCTCTGAGCCTCGCCCTCTCTGACCCACTCTGCTCTGAACCTTGCCCTCTCTGACCCACTCTGCTCTGAACCTTGCCCTCTCTGACCACTCCACTCTGAGCCTCACCCTTTCTGACCACTCCACTCTGTGCCTCGCTCTCTCTGACCACTCCGCTCTGAGCCTCACTCTCTCTGACCACTCCGCTCTGAGCCTCACTCTCTCTGACCACTCCACTCTGAGCCTCACCCTGACTGACCACTCCGCTCTGTGCCTCACTCTCTCAACCACTCCACTCTGAGCCTTGCTCTCTCTGACCCGCTCTGCTCTGAGCCTCACTCTCTCTGACCACTCCACTTTCAGCCTCACTCTCTCTGACCACTCCGCTCTGAGCCTCACTCTCACTGACCACTCCACTCTGAGCCTTACCCATTCTGACCACTCCGCTCTGAGCATCACTCTCTCTGACCACTCCACTCTGAGCCTCACCCTTTCTGACCACTCCACTCTGAGCCTCACTCTCTCTGACCACTCCGCTCTGAGCCTCACTCTCTCTGACTTCTCCACTCTGAGCCTCACCCTTTCTGACCACTCCACTCTGTGCCTCGCTCTCTCTGACCACTCCGCTCTGAGCCTCACTCTCTCTGACCACTCCGCTCTGAGCCTCACTCTCTCTGACCACTCCACTCTGAGCCTCACCCTGACTGACCACTCCGCTCTGTGCCTCACTCTCTCAACCACTCCACTCTGAGCCTTGCTCTCTCTGACCCGCTCTGCTCTGAGCCTCACTCTCTCTGACCACTCCACTTTCAGCCTCACTCTCTCTGACCACTCCGCTCTGAGCCTCACTCTCACTGACCACTCCACTCTGAGCCTTACCCATTCTGACCACTCCGCTCTGAGCATCACTCTCTCTGACCACTCCACTCTGAGCCTCACCCTTTCTGACCACTCCACTCTGAGCCTCGCTCTCTCTGACCACTCCGCTCTGAGCCTCACCCTTTCTGACCACTCCGCTCTGAGCATCACTCTCTCTGACCACTCCGCTCTGAGCCTCACTCTCTCTGACCACTCCACTCTGAGCCTTGCTCTCTCTGACCACTCCGCTCTGAGCCTTGCCCTCTCTGACTGCTCAGCTCGGAGCCTTTCCCTCTCTGACCGCTCTGCTCTGAGTTTCGCTCTCTCTGACCACTCCACTCTGAGCCTCACCCTTTCTGACCACTCCACTCTGAGCCTTGCCCTCTCTGACCGCTCTGCTCGGAGCCTTTCCCTCTCTGATCACTCCGCTCTGAGCCCCACTCTCTCTGACCACTCCACTCTGAGCCTCACCCTTTCTGACCACTCCGCTCTGAGCCTCGCTCTCTCTGACCTCTCCGCTCTGAGCCTCCCTCTCTCTGACCACTCCACTCTGAGCCTCACACTTTCTGACCACTCCGCTCTGAGCCTCACTCTCTCTGACCACTCCACTCCCAGCCTCACCCTTTCTGACCACTCTGCTCTGAGCCTCACTCTCTCTGACCACTCCACTCTGAGCCTCACCCTCTCTGACCACTCCGCTCTGAGCTTTGCCCTCTCTGACCACTCCGCTCGGAGCCTTTCCCTCTCTGACCGCTCTGCTCGGAGCCTTTCCCTCTCTGACCACTCTGCTCTGAGCCTCACTCTCTCTGACCTCTCCGCTCTGAGCCTCAATCTCTCTGACCACTCCGCTCTGAGCCTCACACTTTCTGACCACTCCACTCTGAGTCTTGCCCTCTCTGACCACTCTGCTCGGAGCCTTTCCCTCTCTTACCGCTCCACTCTGAGCCTCGCCCTCTCTGACCGCTCTTCTCTGTGCCTTGCCCTCTGTGACCGCTCTGTTTTGTGCCTTGCCCTCTCTGACCCACTCTGCTCTGAGCCTCGCCCTCTCTGACCCACTCTGCTCTGAGCCTCGCCCTCTCTGACCCACTCTGCTCTGAACCTCACTCTCTCTGACCCACTCTGCTCTGAACCTTGCTCTCTCTGACCCACTCTGCTCTGAGCCTCACTCTCTCTGACCACTCCACTCTGAGCCTCACCCTCTCTGACCACTCCGCTCTGAGCCTCACTCTCTCTGACCACTCCACTCCCTGCCTCACCCTCTCTGACCACTCCGCTCTGAGCCTCACTCTCTCTGACCACTCCACTCCCAGCCTCACCCTTTCTGACCACTCCGCTCTGAGCCTCACTCTCTCTGACCACTCCACTCTGAGCCTCATCCTCGCTGACTGCTCCGCTCCTGCCTTGTCCTCTCTAACCAGTCTACCCTGAGCCTCGCCCTCTCTGACCGCTCTTCTCTGTGCCTTGCCCTCTGTGACCGCTCTGTTTTGTGCCTTGCCCTCTCTGACCCACTCTGCTCTGAGCCTCGCCCTCTCTGACCCACTCTGCTCTGAACCTTGCCCTCTCTGACCCACTCTGCTCTGAACCTTGCCCTCTCTGACCACTCCACTCTGAGCCTCACCCTTTCTGACCACTCCACTCTGAGCCTCGCTCTCTCTGACCACTCCGCTCTGAGCCTCACCTCTCTCTGACCACTCCACTCTGAGCCTTGCTCTCTCTGACCACTCCGCTCTGAGCCTTGCCCTCTCTGACTGCTCAGCTCGGAGCCTTTCCCTCTCTGACCGCTCTGCTCTGAGTTTCGCTCTCTCTGACCACTCCACTCTGAGCCTCACCCTTTCTGACCACTCCACTCTGAGCCTTGCCCTCTCTGACCGCTCTGCTCGGAGCCTTTCCCTCTCTGATCACTCCGCTCTGAGCCCCACTCTCTCTGACCACTCCACTCTGAGCCTCACCCTTTCTGACCACTCCGCTCTGAGCCTCGCTCTCTCTGACCTCTCCGCTCTGAGCCTCCCTCTCTCTGACCACTCCACTCTGAGCCTCACACTTTCTGACCACTCCGCTCTGAGCCTCACTCTCTCTGACCACTCCACTCTGAGTCTTGCCCTCTCTGACCACTCTGCTCGGAGCCTTTCCCTCTCTTACCGCTCCACTCTGAGCCTCGCCCTCTCTGACCGCTCTTCTCTGTGCCTTGCCCTCTGTGACCGCTCTGTTTTGTGCCTTGCCCTCTCTGACCCACTCTGCTCTGAGCCTCGCCCTCTCTGACCCACTCTGCTCTGAGCCTCGCCCTCTCTGACCCACTCTGCTCTGAACCTCACTCTCTCTGACCCACTCTGCTCTGAACCTTGTTCTCTCTGACCCACTCTGCTCTGAGCCTCACTCTCTCTGACCACTCCACTCTGAGCCTCACCCTCTCTGACCACTCCGCTCTGAGCCTCACTCTCTCTGACCACTCCACTCCCTGCCTCACCCTCTCTGACCACTCCGCTCTGAGCCTCACTCTCTCTGACCACTCCACTCCCAGCCTCACCCTTTCTGACCACTCCGCTCTGAGCCTCACTCTCTCTGATCACTCCACTCTGAGCCTCATCCTCGCTGACTGCTCCGCTCCTGCCTTGTCCTCTCTAACCAGTCTACCCTGAGCCTCGCCCTCTCTGACCGCTCTTCTCTGTGCCTTGCCCTCTGTGACCGCTCTGTTTTGTGCCTTGCCCTCTCTGACCCACTCTGCTCTGAGCCTCGCCCTCTCTGACCCACTCTGCTCTGAACCTTGCCCTCTCTGACCCACTCTGCTCTGAACCTTGCCCTCTCTGACCACTCCACTCTGAGCCTCACCCTTTCTGACCACTCCACTCTGAGCCTCGCTCTCTCTGACCACTCCGCTCTGAGCCTCACTCTCTCTGACCACTCCACTCTGAGCCTTGCTCTCTCTGACCACTCCGCTCTGAGCCTTGCCCTCTCTGACTGCTCAGCTCGGAGCCTTTCCCTCTCTGACCGCTCTGCTCTGAGTTTCGCTCTCTCTGACCACTCCACTCTGAGCCTCACCCTTTCTGACCACTCCACTCTGAGCCTTGCCCTCTCTGACCGCTCTGCTCGGAGCCTTTCCCTCTCTGATCACTCCGCTCTGAGCCCCACTCTCTCTGACCACTCCACTCTGAGCCTCACCCTTTCTGACCACTCCGCTCTGAGCCTCGCTCTCTCTGACCTCTCCGCTCTGAGCCTCCCTCTCTCTGACCACTCCACTCTGAGCCTCACACTTTCTGACCACTCCGCTCTGAGCCTCACTCTCTCTGACCACTCCACTCCCAGCGTCACCCTTTCTGACCACTCTGCTCTGAGCCTCACTCTCTCTGACCACTCCACTCTGAGCCTCACCCTCTCTGACCACTCCGCTCTGAGCTTTGCCCTCTCTGACCACTCCGCTCGGAGCCTTTCCCTCTCTGACCGCTCTGCTCGGAGCCTTTCCCTCTCTGACCACTCTGCTCTGAGCCTCACTCTCTCTGACCTCTCCGCTCTGAGCCTCAATCTCTCTGACCACTCCGCTCTGAGCCTCACACTTTCTGACCACTCCACTCTGAGTCTTGCCCTCTCTGACCACTCTGCTCGGAGCCTTTCCCTCTCTTACCGCTCCACTCTGAGCCTCGCCCTCTCTGACCGCTCTTCTCTGTGCCTTGCCCTCTGTGACCGCTCTGTTTTGTGCCTTGCCCTCTCTGACCCACTCTGCTCTGAGCCTCGCCCTCTCTGACCCACTCTGCTCTGAGCCTCGCCCTCTCTGACCCACTCTGCTCTGAACCTCACTCTCTCTGACCCACTCTGCTCTGAACCTTGCTCTCTCTGACCCACTCTGCTCTGAGCCTCACTCTCTCTGACCACTCCACTCTGAGCCTCACCCTCTCTGACCACTCCGCTCTGAGCCTCACTCTCTCTGACCACTCCACTCCCTGCCTCACCCTCTCTGACCACTCCGCTCTGAGCCTCACTCTCTCTGACCACTCCACTCCCAGCCTCACCCTTTCTGACCACTCCGCTCTGAGCCTCACTCTCTCTGACCACTCCACTCTGAGCCTCATCCTCGCTGACTGCTCCGCTCCTGCCTTGTCCTCTCTAACCAGTCTACCCTGAGCCTCGCCCTCTCTGACCGCTCTTCTCTGTGCCTTGCCCTCTGTGACCGCTCTGTTTTGTGCCTTGCCCTCTCTGACCCACTCTGCTCTGAGCCTCACCCTCTCTGACCCACTCTGCTCTGAACCTTGCCCTCTCTGACCCACTCTGCTCTGAACCTTGCCCTCTCTGACCACTCCACTCTGAGCCTCACCCTTTCTGACCACTCCACTCTGAGCCTCGCTCTCTCTGACCACTCCGCTCTGAGCCTCACCCTTTCTGACCACTCCGCTCTGAGCATCACTCTCTCTGACCGCTCCGCTCTGAGCCTCACTCTCTCTGACCACTCCACTCTGAGCCTTGCTCTCTCTGACCACTCCGCTCTGAGCCTTGCCCTCTCTGACTGCACAGCTCGGAGCCTTTCCCTCTCTGACCGCTCTGCTCTGAGTTTCGCTCTCTCTGACCACTCCACTCTGAGCCTCACCCTTTCTGACCACTCCACTCTGAGCCTTGCCCTCTCTGACCGCTCTGCTCGGAGCCTTTCCCTCTCTGATCACTCCGCTCTGAGCCCCACTCTCTCTGACCACTCCACTCTGAGCCTCACCCTTTCTGACCACTCCGCTCTGAGCCTCGCTCTCTCTGACCTCTCCGCTCTGAGCCTCCCTCTCTCTGACCACTCCACTCTGAGCCTCACACTTTCTGACCACTCCGCTCTGAGCCTCACTCTCTCTGACCACTCCACTCCCAGCCTCACCCTTTCTGACCACTCTGCTCTGAGCCTCACTCTCTCTGACCACTCCACTCTGAGCCTCACCCTCTCTGACCACTCCGCTCTGAGCTTTGCCCTCTCTGACCACTCCGCTCGGAGCCTTTCCCTCTCTGACCGCTCTGCTCGGAGCCTTTCCCTCTCTGACCACTCTGCTCTGAGCCTCACTCTCTCTGACCTCTCCGCTCTGATCCTCAATCTCTCTGACCACTCCGCTCTGAGCCTCACACTTTCTGACCACTCCACTCTGAGTCTTGCCCTCTCTAACCACTCTGCTCGGAGCCTTTCCCTCTCTTACCGCTCCACTCTGAGCCTCGCCCTCTCTGACCGCTCTTCTCTGTGCCTTGCCCTCTGTGACCGCTCTGTTTTGTGCCTTGCCCTCTCTGACCCACTCTGCTCTGAGCCTCGCCCTCTCTGACCCACTCTGCTCTGAGCCTCGCCCTCTCTGACCCACTCTGCTCTGAACCTCACTCTCTCTGACCCACTCTGCTCTGAACCTTGCTCTCTCTGACCCACTCTGCTCTGAGCCTCACTCTCTCTGACCACTCCACTCTGAGCCTCACCCTCTCTGACCACTCCGCTCTGAGCCTCACTCTCTCTGACCACTCCACTCCCTGCCTCACCCTCTCTGACCACTCCGCTCTGAGCCTCACTCTCTCTGACCACTCCACTCCCAGCCTCACCCTTTCTGACCACTCCGCTCTGAGCCTCACTCTCTCTGACCACTCCACTCTGAGCCTCATCCTCGCTGACTGCTCCGCTCCTGCCTTGTCCTCTCTAACCAGTCTACCCTGAGCCTCGCCCTCTCTGACCGCTCTTCTCTGTGCCTTGCCCTCTGTGACCGCTCTGTTTTGTGCCTTGCCCTCTCTGACCCACTCTGCTCTGAGCCTCGCCCTCTCTGACCCACTCTGCTCTGAACCTTGCCCTCTCTGACCCACTCTGCTCTGAACCTTGCCCTCTCTGACCACTCCACTCTGAGCCTCACCCTTTCTGACCACTCCACTCTGAGCCTCGCTCTCTCTGACCACTCCGCTCTGAGCCTCACCCTTTCTGACCACTCCGCTCTGAGCATCACTCTCTCTGACCACTCCGCTCTGAGCCTCACTCTCTCTGACCACTCCACTCTGAGCCTTGCTCTCTCTGACCACTCCGCTCGGAGCCTTGCCCTCTCTGACTGCTCAGCTCGGAGCCTTTCCCTCTCTGACCACTCTGCTCTGAGCCTCACTCTCTCTGACCTCTCCGCTCTGAGCCTCAATCTCTCTGACCACTCCGCTCTGAGCCTCACACTTTCTGACCACTCCACTCTGAGTCTTGCCCTCTCTGACCACTCTGCTCGGAGCCTTTCCCTCTCTTACCGCTCCACTCTGAGCCTCGCCCTCTCTGACCGCTCTTCTCTGTGCCTTGCCCTCTGTGACCGCTCTGTTTTGTGCCTTGCCCTCTCTGACCCACTCTGCTCTGAGCCTCGCCCTCTCTAACCCACTCTGCTCTGAGCCTCGCCCTCTCTGACCCACTCTGCTCTGAACCTCACTCTCTCTGACCCACTCTGCTCTGAACCTTGCTCTCTCTGACCCACTCTGCTCTGAGCCTCACTCTCTCTGACCACTCCACTCTGAGCCTCACCCTCTCTGACCACTCCGCTCTGAGCCTCACTCTCTCTGACCACTCCACTCCCTGCCTCACCCTCTCTGACCACTCCGCTCTGAGCCTCACTCTCTCTGACCACTCCACTCCCAGCCTCACCCTTTCTGACCACTCCGCTCTGAGCCTCACTCTCTCTGACCACTCCACTCTGAGCCTCATCCTCGCTGACTGCTCCGCTCCTGCCTTGTCCTCTCTAACCAGTCTACCCTGAGCCTCGCCCTCTCTGACCGCTCTTCTCTGTGCCTTGCCCTCTGTGACCGCTCTGTTTTGTGCCTTGCCCTCTCTGACCCACTCTGCTCTGAGCCTCGCCCTCTCTGACCCACTCTGCTCTGAACCTTGCCCTCTCTGACCCACTCTGCTCTGAACCTTGCCCTCTCTGACCCACTCTGCTCTGAACCTTGCCCTCTCTGACCCACTCTGCTCTGAACCTTGCTCTCTCTGACCCACTCTGCTCTGAACCTTGCTCTCTCTGACCCACTCTGCTCTGAGCCTCGCCCTCTCTGACCCACTCTGCTCTGAACCTTGCCCTCTCTGACCCACTCTGCTCTGAACCTTGCCCTCTCTGACCCACTCTGCTCTGAACCTTGCCCTCTCTGACCCACTCTGCTCTGAACCTTGCCCTCTCTGACCCACTCTGCTCTGAACCTTGCCCTCTCTGACCCACTCTGCTCTGAACCTTGCTCTCTCTGACCCACTCTGCTCTGAACCTTGCCCTCTGTGGCCGCTGTGTTCCTTTGACGTTGGTATGCTGGGCAAAAATGGTGCATCAGCCTCTTCCTCCACTGATCTTGGGATTGTCTTTGTCCAGACCAGACAAAGAATCATGACCACTTTAAGATTGGCATTTCTTGTATGTGTGTGTACCTTCACAAAAAGTAGGAAAGACCTGCATTTATCTAGCACCTTTCACAACCTCAGGATGCGTTAAAACACTCTACAGCCAATTAAGTACTTCTAATTGTCGTCACTGTCATAATGTAGGCAATATGGCTGCCAATTTGCACACAGCAAGATCCCACTAACAGCAATCATGGAAATAAACTCACTTTCTCATTATGGGGGTAAGGAGTTTGCATGAGATGGGGAGGCAGTGGCCAAGGTGTATGGAGAGAGAGAGAGAGAAGCCACACGGAATGAGCAGGAAACTGAAGTGAAACAAAACAATGGATAATGCCAGATTTTCACAAAAGTATTGAGTTCTTGGAAGAGTTTAACTGCTTTCACTTTCTCTCTGAGGGTCAGGTTGTTGAGGACAACGAGGATCATCTGTCATCAGATAAGCTTCAGCAGCTGCTCCCCAATTACATTGCAATCAATGTCCATTATTTGACAAAGTTAATATTCCAACTGTTACACAGAGCCTGTAGGGACCAAGTTTTAAAAAACCCAAATAAAAGCATTTATAATTATGAGATTATCAATCTTTTTGGAGGCTGATTGAAACAGTATTGACAATATGAAAGGCACAATTCAACATGGTGGCTCCTCATCAGAGCCCTTTCCTATCCTGAGTGGTGTGAAACAGGGCTGTGTTCTCGCACCCACACTTTTTGGGATTTTCTTCTCCCTGCTGCTTTCACATGCGTTCAAATCCTCTGAAGAAGGAATTTTCCTCCACACAAGATCAGGGGGCAGGTTGTTCAACCTTGCCCGTCTAAGAGCGAAGTCCAAAGTACGGAAAGTCCTCATCAGAGAACTCCTCTTTGCTGACGATGCTGCTTTAACATCTCACACTGAAGAATGCCTGCAGAGTCTCATCGACAGGTTTGCGTCTGCCTGCAATGAATTTGGCCTAACCATCAGCCTCAAGAAAACGAACATCATGGGGCAGGATGTCAGAAATGCTCCATCCATCAATATTGGCGACCACGCTCTGGAAGTGGTTCAAGAGTTCACCTACCTAGGCTCAACTATCACCAGTAACCTGTCTCTAGATGCAGAAATCAACAAGCGCATGGGTAAGGCTTCCACTGCTATGTTCAGACTGGCCAAGAGAGTGTGGGAAAATGGCGCACTGACACGGAACACAAAAGTCCGAGTGTATCAGGCCTGTGTCCTCAGTACCTTGCTCTACGGCAGCGAGGCCTGGACAACGTATGCCAGCCAAGAGCGACGTCTCAATTCATTCCATCTTCGCTGCCTTCGGAGAATACTTGGCATCAGGTGGCAGGACTATATCTCCAACACAGAAGTCCTTGAAGCGGCCAACATCCCCAGCTTATACACACTACTGAGTCAGCGGCGCTTGAGATGGCTTGGCCATGTGAGCCGCATGGAAGATGGCAGGATCCCCAAAGACACATTGTACAGCGAGCTCGCCACTGGTATCAGACCCACCGGCCGTCCATGTCTCCGTTATAAAGACGTCTGCAAACGCGACATGAAATCGTGTGACATTGATCACAAGTCGTGGGAGTCAGTTGCCAGCATTCGCCAGAGCTGGCGGGCAGCCATAAAGACAGGGCTAAATTGTGGCGAGTCGAAGAGACTTAGTAGTTGGCAGGAAAAAAGACAGAGGCGCAAGGGGAGAGCCAACTGTGCAACAGCCCCAACAAACAAATTTCTCTGCAGCACCTGTGGAAGAGCCTGTTACTCCAGAATTGGCCTTTATAGCCACTCCAGGCGCTGCTTCACAAACCACTGACCACCTCCAGGCGCGTATCCATTGTCTCTCGAGATAAGGAGGCCCAAAAGAAATCAATCTTTTTGGAGGCTGATTGAAACAGAGCCAGTGAGTAGATTAACTGAATGGTTAATGGAAAGCAAGCAAACAAGCTTCCTTGCCAGCTCCAATCAGTTCACTGAGCGATGGGTCTAATTGATAGGGATACAATGTTAGGGAGGTGTCAAACATGGGTATGAAATGTGCAACAATCCTAATGAATGGGGTCATAAAGAGCCAGTCTCTGATGGATTGCAGTATTTATACCATCTGATGTTCTTTAAATTGTATTTCTGCAGACACTTACTGCTCATTAATTCTCTCGAATGTTGGCCCATAGTTTTATGCTTTTGAGATTAGAATTGCTGAAGTTTCCCTGTTTCAGCCTGTATTATCGAACAGTCACTTTGCCAGGTAAGCCTGTGAGCCCTCCTGACTTGGCCTGCCTACCCAGCATCCATGGCTGTAAACCTTCTTACAGAGTTTGACATGGCCATCTACTCACTGACACAGGAGGGAAACATGAGAAGGTAAGAGGTTCTTGTCCACGTTTAGTGTCCCATCAGAAAGTGTGTAGCCTTGCCCTTGACAACTGCATGGCTTGCTGGGCCATTCCATTCCACAATCAACCACATTGCTGTTGGTCTGGATTCACCTGCAGACCAGACCAGGTGAAGATCGCCTGATAAGTTTTTATGACAATTGATGATCGTTCCATAGTATCATTACTGAAACTTACTTTCAATTCCAGACTTATTAATTACATTTATTAATATTTATGCTGTGCTGGGATTTGAACCCATATCTCCAGGGTGTTAACCTTACCTGCTGAATTACTAGTTCAGTAACATTACCACTACACCACCATCTCCCCTCTCTCCTAACAGCCCTCAGCTCAACATGGCAGCTCAGAACCAAACCTGTGCTGGGAACCCACACTCTGAACCTTGGTGATAACCCACATTCTCAGGCCACATGCCTGATGTCAAACCCCCACCCAATATCAAGCAATTCCTAACATCATCCAGACTCCCCAATCTCACCCAGAAACACAATATCAACACAACCCCGCACCCACCCACCCACCCACATAACAACCCAAACTTCCCCCTTTCAACTCAACTCCCCAGTCCCCCATATCAATTCAGCTCCCTCCCTAGCAATCCAGCTCCCCCCATATCAACCCAACTCCCCCCATATCAACCCAACTCCCCACCATATCAATCCAGCTCCCCCCATATCAACCCAACTCCCCCCCAATATCAATCTAGCTCCCCCCATATCAACCCAACTCCCCCCCCATATCAACCCAACTCCCCCCCATATCAACCCAACTCCCCACCATATCAACCCAACTCCCCACCATATCAATAATCCAGCTCCCCCCATATCAACCCAACTCCCCCCCAATATCAATCCAGCTCCCCCCAATATCAATCCAGCTCCCCCCATATCAACACAACTCCCCCCCCATATCAACCCAACTCCCTACCATATCAACCCAACTCCCCACCATACCAACCCAACTCCCCACCATATCAACCCAACTCCCCCCCCCAATATCAACCCAACTCCCCACCATATCAACCCAACTCCCCACCATATCAACCCAACTCCCCACCATACCAACCCAACTCCCCACCATATCAACCCAACTCCCCACCATATCAACCCAACTCCCCCCCCAATATCAACCCAACTCCCCACCATATCAACCCAACTCCCCCCCCCAATATCAACCCAACTCCCCACCATATCAACCCAACTCCCCACCATACCAACCCAACTCCCCACCATATCAACCCAACTCCCCACCATATCAACCCAACTCCCCCCCAATATCAACCCAACTCCCCATCATATCAACCCAACTCCCCACCATATCAACCCAACTCCCCACCATATCAACCCAACTCCCCACCATACCAACCCAACTCCCCACCATATCAACCCATCTCCCCGCCATATCAATCCAGCTCCCCCATATCAACACAACTCCCCCCCAAATCAACCCAACTCCCCACCATATCAACACAACTCCCCCCCAAATCAACCCAACTCCCCACCATATCAATCCAGCTCCCTAAATCAACCCAACTCCCCACCAATCAACCCAACTCCCCCCAATATCAATCCAACTCCCCCCAATATCAATCCAACTCCCCCCAATATCAATCCAACTCCCCCCATATCAACCCAACTCCCCCCATATCAACCCAACTCCCCCCATATCAACCCAACTCCCCACCATATCAACCCAACTCCCCCCAATATCAACCCAACTCCCCCCAATATCAATCCAACTCCCCCCATATCAACCTAACTCCCCCCATATCAACCCAACTCCCCACCATATCAACACAACTCCCCCCAATATCAATCAACTCCCCCCAATATCAATCCAACTCCCCCCAATATCAATCCAACTCCCCCCATATCAACCCAACTCCCCCCAATATCAATCCAACTCCCCCCAATATCAATCCAACTCCCCCCAATATCAATCCAACTCCCCCCAATATCAATCCAACTCCCCCCATATCAACCCAACTCCCCCCATATCAACCCAACTCCCCACCATATCAACCCAACTCCCCCCAATATCAATCAACTCCCCCCAATATCAATCCAACTTCCCCCAATATCAATCCAACTCCCCCCAATATCAATCCAACTCCCCCCAATATCAATCCAACTCCCACCATATCAACCGAACTCCCCACCATGTCAAACCAACTTCCCCTCCTTATCAACCCTAACCCCCAACATCACCCACCCCCACCCCCACTCCTTATCAATCCAGATCCCCAACACCAATGGAATATCAGGATGGTGTGTGACTTGGAGGGGAACTTGCAGGTCGTGGTGTTCCCATGCATTTGCTGCCCCTGTCCTTCCAGTTGGTAGAGGTTGTGGGTTTGGAAGGTGCTGTTGAAATATCCTTGGTGAGTTACTGTAGTGCATCTTGTAGATGGTACACACTGCTGCCACGGTGCCCTGGTGATGGAGTGAGTGAATGTTTAAGGTGGTGGACGGGCTGGCAATCAAGTGGGCTGCTTTGTGCTGGTTTGTGATGAGCTTATCTGAGGGCTGGAGAGTACCCTGTGGAAATTCTAGTGCTTGGTGTTTCTGTGCTGAAAGCAGTGAGGAAATTGAAGGCCATCGTGGATATGGGTTTCAGAAGGGATTTGATAATATGTCCCAAGAGAGGCTTTGCAGACAATCCAAACACGTCGTGCAAGAAATGAGTGCTGGCACATAATTGACTACCGAGGGAGCACTGTCTTACAGCAGTCGAGAGGGACCACTGCATTGTCGGAGGAGCAGTGCTGAGGGAGTGCTGCACTGTCGGAGGAGCAGTATTGAGGGAGCACTGCACTGTCGGAGGGGCAGTACTGAGGGAGCACTGCACTGTCGGAGGGGCAGTACTGAGGGAGCGCTGCACTGTCGGAGGGGCAGTACTGAGGGAGCACTGCACTGTCGGAGCAGCAGTACTGAAGGAGCACTGCACTGTCGGAGGAGCAGTGCTGAGGGAGTGATGCACTGTCGGAGGAGCAGTATTGAGGGAGCACTGCACTGTCGGAGGGGCAGTACTGAGGGAGCACTGCACTGTCGGAGGGGCAGTACTGAGGGAGCGCTGCACTGTCGGAGGGGCAGTACTGAGGGAGCACTGCACTGTCGGAGGGGCAGTACTGAGGGGGCGCTGCACTGTCGGAGGGGCAGTACTGAGGGAGTGCTGCACTGTCGGAGGAGCAGTACTGAGGGAGTGCTGCACTGTCGGAGGGGCAGTACTGAGGGAGCACTGCACTGTCGGAGCAGCAGTACTGAGGGAGCACTGCACTGTCGGAGGGGCAGTACTGAGGGAGCGCTGCACTGTCGGAGGGGCAGTACTGAGGGAGCGCTGCACTGTCGGAGGGGCAGTACTGAGGGAGCACTGCACTGTCGGAGGGGCAGTACTGAGGGGGCGCTGCACTGTCGGAGGAGCAGTACTGAGGGAGCACTGCACTGTCGGAGCAGCAGTACTGAGGGAGCACTGCACTGTCGGAGGAGCAGTACTGAGGGAGCGCTGCACTGTCGGAGGAGCAGTACTGAGGGGGCGCTGCACTGTCGGAGGAGCAGTACTGAGGGAGTGCTGCACTGTCGGAGGGGCAGTACTGAGGGAGCGCTGCACTGTCGGAGGAGCAGTACTGAGGGAGCATTGCACTGTCGGAGGAGCAGTAGTGAGGGAGCACTGCACTGTCGGAGGAGCAGAACTGAGGGAGCACTGCACTGTCGGAGGAGCAGTACTGAGGGAGCACTGCACTGTTGGAGGGGCAGTACTGAGGGAGCACTGCACTGTCGGAGGAGCAGTAGTGAGGGAGCGCTGCACTGTCGGAGGAGCAGTAGTGAGGGAGCACTGCACTGTCGGAGGAGCAGAACTGAGGGAGCACTGCACTGTCGGTGGAGCAGTACTGAGGGAGCACTGCACTGTTGGAGGGGCAGTACTGAGGGAGCACTGCACTGTCGGAGGGGCAGTACTGAGGGAGCACTGCACTGTCGGAGGCGCAGTACTGAGGGAGCGCTGCACTGTCGGAGGGGCAGTTTTGAGGGAGAGCTACACTGTCGGAGGCGCAGTACTGAGGGAGCGCTGCACTGTCGGAGGGGCAGGACTGAGGAAGCGATACACTGTCGGAGGGGCAGTATTGAGGGAGCGATGCACTGTCGGAGGGGCGGTACTGAGGGAGCTCTACACTGTCAGTGGGGCAGCACTGAGGTAGCGATACACTGTCCGAGGGGCAGTACTGAGGGAGCGCTGCACTGTCAGTGGGGCAGTACTGAGGGAGAGCTACACTGTTGGAGACGAAGTACTGAGGGAGCACTGCACTGTCGGACGAGCAGTACTGAGGGAGCACTGCACTGTCGGAGGAGCAGTACTGAGGGAGCACTGCACTGTCAGAGGAGCAGAACTGAGGGAGCACTGCACTGTCAAAGGAGCAGTACTGAGGGAGCGCTGCACTGTCGGAGGGGCAGTAATGAGGGAGCGCTGCACTGTCGGAAGAGCAGTACAGAGGGAGTGCTGCACTGTCGGAGGAGCAGTACTGAGGGAGCACTGCACTGTCGGAGGGGCAGTACTGAGGGAGCGCTGCACTGTCGGAGGGGCAGGACTGAGGAAGCGATACACTGTCGGAGGGGCAGTATTGAGGGAGCACTGCACTGTCGGATGAGCAGTATTGAGGGAGCACTGCACTGTCGGAGAAGCAGTACTGAGGGAGCACTGCACTGTCGGAGGAGCAGTACTGAGGGAGCACTGCACTGTCGAAGGAGTAGTACTGAGGGAGTGCTGCACTGTCGGAGGAGCAGTACTGAGGGAGCGCTGCACTGTCGGAGGGGCAGTACTGAGGGAGCGCTGCACTGTCGGAGGGGCAGGACTGAGTAAGCGATACACTGTCGGAGGGGCAGTACGGAGGGAGCACTGCACTGTCGAAGGAGCAGTACTGAGGGAGTGCTGCACTGTTGGAGGAGCAGTACTGAGGGAGCGCTGCACTGTCGGAGCAGCAGTACTGAGGGAGCGCTGCACTGTCGGAGGAGCAGTACTGAGGGAGCGCTGCACTGTCGGAGGGGCAGTACTGAGGGAGCACTGCACTGTCGGAGGGGCAGTACTGAGGGAGCGCTGCACTGTCGGAGGGGCAGTACTGAGGGAGCACTGCACTGTCAGAGCAGCAGTACTGAAGGAGCACTGCACTGTCGGAGGAGCAGTGCTGAGGGAGTGCTGCACTGTCGGAGGAGCAGTATTGAGGGAGCACTGCACTGTCGGAGGGGCAGTACTGAGGGAGCACTGCACTGTCGGAGGGGCAGTACTGAGGGAGCGCTGCACTGTCGGAGGGGCAGTACTGAGGGAGCACTGCACTGTCGGAGGGGCAGTACTGAGGGGGCGCTGCACTGTCGGAGGGGCAGTACTGAGGGAGTGCTGCACTGTCGGAGGAGCAGTACTGAGGGAGTGCTGCACTGTCGGAGGGGCAGTACTGAGGGAGCACTGCACTGTCGGAGCAGCAGTACTGAGGGAGCACTGCACTGTCGGAGGGGCAGTACTGAGGGAGCGCTGCACTGTCGGAGGGGCAGTACTGAGGGAGCGCTGCACTGTCGGAGGGGCAGTACTGAGGGAGCACTGCACTGTCGGAGGGGCAGTACTGAGGGGGCGCTGCAGTGTCGGAGGAGCAGTACTGAGGGAGCACTGCACTGTCGGAGCAGCAGTACTGAGGGAGCGCTGCACTGTCGGAGGAGCAGTACTGAGGGGGCGCTGCACTGTCGGAGGAGCAGTACTGAGGGAGTGCTGCACTGTCGGAGGAGCAGTACTGAGGGAGTGCTGCACTGTCGGAGGGGCAGTACAGAGGGAGCGCTGCACTGTCGGAGGAGCAGTACTGAGGGAGCATTGCACTGTCGGAGGAGCAGTAGTGAGGGAGCACTGCACTGTCGGAGGAGCAGAACTGAGGGAGCACTGCACTGTCGGAGGAGCAGTACTGAGGGAGCACTGCACTGTTGGAGGGGCAGTACTGAGGGAGCACTGCACTGTCGGAGGAGCAGTAGTGAGGGAGCGCTGCACTGTCGGAGGAGCAGTAGTGAGGGAGCACTGCACTGTCGGAGGAGCAGAACTGAGGGAGCACTGCACTGTCGGTGGAGCAGTACTGAGGGAGCACTGCACTGTTGGAGGGGCAGTACTGAGGGAGCACTGCACTGTCGGAGGGGCAGTACTGAGGGAGCACTGCACTGTCGGAGGCGCAGTACTGAGGGAGCGCTGCACTGTCGGAGGGGCAGTTTTGAGGGAGAGCTACACTGTCGGAGGCGCAGTACTGAGGGAGCGCTGCACTGTCGGAGGGGCAGGACTGAGGAAGCGATACACTGTCGGAGGGGCAGTATTGAGGGAGCGATGCACTGTCGGAGGGGCGGTACTGAGGGAGCTCTACACTGTCAGTGGGGCAGCACTGAGGTAGCGATACACTGTCCGAGGGGCAGTACTGAGGGAGCGCTGCACTGTCAGTGGGGCAGTACTGAGGGAGAGCTACACT
Source organism: Heterodontus francisci (assembly GCF_036365525.1). Taxonomy (NCBI): domain Eukaryota; kingdom Metazoa; phylum Chordata; class Chondrichthyes; order Heterodontiformes; family Heterodontidae; genus Heterodontus; species Heterodontus francisci. The sequence goes on from NC_090385.1 coordinate 97,245,620, forward strand.
GTTGGAGACGAAGTACTGAGGGAGCACTGCACTGTCGGACGAGCAGTACTGAGGGAGCACTGCACTGTCGGAGGAGCAGTACTGAGGGAGCACTGCACTGTCAGAGGAGCAGAACTGAGGGAGCACTGCACTGTCAAAGGAGCAGTACTGAGGGAGCGCTGCACTGTCGGAGGGGCAGTAATGAGGGAGCGCTGCACTGTCGGAAGAGCAGTACAGAGGGAGTGCTGCACTGTCGGAGGAGCAGTACTGAGGGAGCACTGCACTGTCGGAGGGGCAGTACTGAGGGAGCGCTGCACTGTCGGAGGGGCAGGACTGAGGAAGCGATACACTGTCGGAGGGGCAGTATTGAGGGAGCACTGCACTGTCGGATGAGCAGTATTGAGGGAGCACTGCACTGTCGGAGAAGCAGTACTGAGGGAGCACTGCACTGTCGGAGGAGCAGTACTGAGGGAGCACTGCACTGTCGAAGGAGTAGTACTGAGGGAGTGCTGCACTGTCGGAGGAGCAGTACTGAGGGAGCGCTGCACTGTCGGAGGGGCAGTACTGAGGGAGCGCTGCACTGTCGGAGGGGCAGGACTGAGTAAGCGATACACTGTCGGAGGGGCAGTACGGAGGGAGCACTGCACTGTCGAAGGAGCAGTACTGAGGGAGTGCTGCACTGTTGGAGGAGCAGTACTGAGGGAGCGCTGCACTGTCGGAGCAGCAGTACTGAGGGAGCGCTGCACTGTCGGAGGAGCAGTACTGAGGGAGCGCTGCACTGTCAGAGTGGCAGTACTGAGGGAGCACTGCACTGTCGGAGGAGCAGTACTGAGGGAGCGCTGCACTGTCGGAGGAGCAGTACTGAGGGAGCGCTGCACTGTCGGAGGAGCAGTACTGAGGGAGCACTGCACTGTCGGAGGAGCAGTACTGAGGGAGCACTGCACTGTCGGAGGAGCAGTACTGAGGGAGCACTGCACTGTCGGAGGAGCAGTACTGAGGGAGCACTGCACTGTCGGAGGGGCAGTACTGAGGGAGCGCTGCACTGTCGGAGGGGCAGTACTGAGGGAGCGCTGCACTGTCGGAGGGGCAGTACTGAGGGAGCGCTGCACTGTCGGAGGGGCAGTACTGAGGGAGCACTGCACTGTCGGAGGGGCAGTACTGAGGGAGCGCTGCACTGTCGGAGGGGCAGTACTGAGGGAGCGCTACACTGTCGGAGGGGCAGTACTGAGGGAGCGCTGCACTGTCGGAGGAGCAGTACTGAGGGAGCGCTGCACTGTCGGAGGAGCAGTACTGAGGGAGCGCTGCACTGTCAGAGGGGATTTATTGAGGGAGTGCTGCACTGAGGGAGTGCTGCACTATTGAAGCGACAGGACTGAGGGAGCACTGCACTGTCGGAGGGGCAGTACTGAGGGAGCACTGCACTGTCGGAGGGGCAGTACTGAGGGAGCGCTGCACTGTCGGAGGGGCAGTACTGAGGGAGCGCTACACTGTCGGAGGGGCAGTACTGAGGGAGCGCTGCACTGTCGGAGGAGCAGTACTGAGGGAGCGCTGCACTGTCGGAGGAGCAGTACTGAGGGAGCGCTGCACTGTCAGAGGGGATTTATTGAGGGAGTGCTGCACTGAGGGAGTGCTGCACTATTGAAGCGACAGGACTGAGGGAGCACTGCACTGTCGGAGGGGCAGTACTGAGGGAGCGCTACACTGTCGGAGGGGCAGTACTGAGGGAGCACTGCACTGTCGGAGGGGCAGTACTGAGGGAGCGCTGCACTGTCGGAGGGGCAGTACTGAGGGGGCGCTGCACTGTCGGAGGGGCAGTACTGAGGGAGTGCTGCACTGTCGGAGGAGCAGTACTGAGGGAGTGCTGCACTGTCGGAGGGGCAGTACTGAGGGAGCACTGCACTGTCGGAGCAGCAGTACTGAGGGAGCACTGCACTGTCGGAGGGGCAGTACTGAGGGAGCGCTGCACTGTCGGAGGGGCAGTACTGAGGGAGCGCTGCACTGTCGGAGGGGCAGTACTGAGGGAGCACTGCACTGTCGGAGGGGCAGTACTGAGGGGGCGCTGCACTGTCGGAGGAGCAGTACTGAGGGAGCACTGCACTGTCGGAGCAGCAGTACTGAGGGAGTGCTGCACTGTCGGAGGAGCAGTACTGAGGGAGCGCTGCACTGTCGGAGGAGCAGTACTGAGGGGGCGCTGCACTGTCGGAGGAGCAGTACTGAGGGAGTGCTGCACTGTCGGAGGAGCTGTACTGAGGGAGTGCTGCACTGTCGGAGGGGCAGTACTGAGGGAGCGCTGCACTGTCGGAGGAGCAGTACTGAGGGAGCATTGCACTGTCGGAGGAGCAGTAGTGAGGGAGCACTGCACTGTCGGAGGAGCAGAACTGAGGGAGCACTGCACTGTCGGAGGAGCAGTACTGAGGGAGCACTGCACTGTTGGAGGGGCAGTACTGAGGGAGCACTGCACTGTCGGAGGAGCAGTAGTGAGGGAGCGCTGCACTGTCGGAGGAGCAGTAGTGAGGGAGCACTGCACTGTCGGAGGAGCAGAACTGAGGGAGCACTGCACTGTCGGTGGAGCAGTACTGAGGGAGCACTGCACTGTTGGAGGGGCAGTACTGAGGGAGCACTGCACTGTCGGAGGGGCAGTACTGAGGGAGCACTGCACTGTCGGAGGCGCAGTACTGAGGGAGCGCTGCACTGTCGGAGGGGCAGTTTTGAGGGAGAGCTACACTGTCGGAGGCGCAGTACTGAGGGAGCGCTGCACTGTCGGAGGGGCAGGACTGAGGAAGCGATACACTGTCGGAGGGGCAGTATTGAGGGAGCGATGCACTGTCGGAGGGGCGGTACTGAGGGAGCTCTACACTGTCAGTGGGGCAGCACTGAGGTAGCGATACACTGTCCGAGGGGCAGTACTGAGGGAGAGCTACACTGTTGGAGACGAAGTACTGAGGGAGCACTGCACTGTCGGACGAGCAGTACTGAGGGAGCACTGCACTGTCGGAGGAGCAGTACTGAGGGAGCACTGCACTGTCAGAGGAGCAGAACTGAGGGAGCACTGCACTGTCAAAGGAGCAGTACTGAGGGAGCGCTGCACTGTCGGAGCGGCAGTAATGAGGGAGCGCTGCACTGTCGGAAGAGCAGTACAGAGGGAGTGCTGCACTGTCGGAGGAGCAGTACTGAGGGAGCACTGCACTGTCGGAGGGGCAGTACTGAGGGAGCGCTGCACTGTCGGAGGGGCAGGACTGAGGAAGCGATACACTGTCGGAGGGGCAGTATTGAGGGAGCACTGCACTGTCGGATGAGCAGTATTGAGGGAGCACTGCACTGTCGGAGAAGCAGTACTGAGGGAGCACTGCACTGTCGGAGGAGCAGTACTGAGGGAGCACTGCACTGTCGAAGGAGTAGTACGGAGGGAGTGCTGCACTGTCGGAGGAGCAGTACTGAGGGAGCGCTGCACTGTCGGAGGGGCAGTACTGAGGGAGCGCTGCACTGTCGGAGGGGCAGGACTGAGTAAGCGATACACTGTCGGAGGGGCAGTACGGAGGGAGCACTGCACTGTCGAAGGAGCAGTACTGAGGGAGTGCTGCACTGTTGGAGGAGCAGTACTGAGGGAGCGCTGCACTGTCGGAGCAGCAGTACTGAGGGAGCGCTGCACTGTCGGAGGAGCAGTACTGAGGGAGCGCTGCACTGTCAGAGTGGCAGTACTGAGGGAGCACTGCACTGTCGGAGGAGCAGTACTGAGGGAGCGCTGCACTGTCGGAGGAGCAGTACTGAGGGAGCGCTGCACTGTCGGAGGAGCAGTACTGAGGGAGCACTGCACTGTCGGAGGAGCAGTACTGAGGGAGCACTGCACTGTCGGAGGAGCAGTACTGAGGGAGCACTGCACTGTCGGAGGAGCAGTACTGAGGGAGCACTGCACTGTCGGAGGGGCAGTACTGAGGGAGCGCTGCAATGTCGGAGGGGCAGTACTGAGGGAGCGCTGCACTGTCGGAGGGGCAGTACTGAGGGAGCGCTGCACTGTCGGAGGGGCAGTACTGAGGGAGCACTGCACTGTCGGAGGGGCAGTACTGAGGGAGCACTGCACTGTCGGAGGGGCAGTACTGAGGGAGCGCTGCACTGTCGGAGGGGCAGTACTGAGGGAGCACTGCACTGTCGGAGGGGCAGTACTGAGGGAGCGCTACACTGTCGGAGGGGCAGTACTGAGGGAGCGCTGCACTGTCGGAGGAGCAGTACTGAGGGAGCGCTGCACTGTCGGAGGAGCAGTACTGAGGGAGCGCTGCACTGTCAGAGGGGATTTATTGAGGGAGTGCTGCACTGAGGGAGTGCTGCACTATTGAAGCGACAGGACTGAGGGAGCACTGCACTGTCGGAGGGGCAGTACTGAGGGAGCGCTACACTGTCGGAGGGGCAGTACTGAGGGAGCACTGCACTGTCGGAGGGGCAGTACTGAGGGAGCGCTGCACTGTCGGAGGGGCAGTACTGAGGGAGCACTGCACTGTCGGAGGGGCAGTACTGAGGGGGCGCTGCACTGTCGGAGGGGCAATACTGAGGGAGTGCTGCACTGTCGGAGGAGCAGTACTGAGGGAGTGCTGCACTGTCGGAGGGGCAGTACTGAGGGAGCACTGCACTGTCGGAGCAGCAGTACTGAGGGAGCACTGCACTGTCGGAGGGGCAGTACTGAGGGAGCGCTGCACTGTCGGAGGGGCAGTACTGAGGGAGCGCTGCACTGTCGGAGGGGCAGTACTGAGGGAGCACTGCACTGTCGGAGGGGCAGTACTGAGGGGGCGCTGCACTGTAGGAGGAGCAGTACTGAGGGAGCACTGCACTGTCGGAGCAGCAGTACTGAGGGAGTGCTGCACTGTCGGAGGAGCAGTACTGAGGGAGCGCTGCACTGTCGGAGGAGCAGTACTGAGGGGGCGCTGCACTGTCGGAGGAGCAGTACTGAGGGAGTGCTGCACTGTCGGAGGAGCAGTACTGAGGGAGTGCTGCACTGTCGGAGGGGCAGTACTGAGGGAGCGCTGCACTGTCGGAGGAGCAGTACTGAGGGAGCATTGCACTGTCGGAGGAGCAGTAGTGAGGGAGCACTGCACTGTCGGAGGAGCAGAACTGAGGGAGCACTGCACTGTCGGAGGAGCAGTACTGAGGGAGCACTGCACTGTTGGAGGGGCAGTACTGAGGGAGCACTGCACTGTCGGAGGAGCAGTAGTGAGGGAGCGCTGCACTGTCGGAGGAGCAGTACTGAGGGAGCACTGCACTGTCGGAGGAGCAGAACTGAGGGAGCACTGCACTGTCGGTGGAGCAGTACTGAGGGAGCACTGCACTGTTGGAGGGGCAGTACTGAGGGAGCACTGCACTGTCGGAGGGGCAGTACTGAGGGAGCACTGCACTGTCGGAGGTGCAGTACTGAGGGAGCGCTGCACTGTCGGAGGGGCAGTTTTGAGGGAGAGCTACACTGTCGGAGGCGCAGTACTGAGGGAGCGCTGCACTGTCGGAGGGGCAGGACTGAGGAAGCGATACACTGTCGGAGGGGCAGTATTGAGGGAGCGATGCACTGTCGGAGGGGCGGTACTGAGGGAGCTCTACACTGTCAGTGGGGCAGTACTGAGGGAGCGCTACACTGTCGGAGGGGCAGTACTGAGGGAGCGCTGCACTGTCGGAGGGGCAGTACTGAGGGAGCACTGCACTGTCGGAGGGGCAGTACTGAGGGAGCACTGCACTGTCGGAGGGGCAGTACTGAGGGAGCGCTGCACTGTCGGAGGGGCAGTACTGAGGGAGCACTGCACTGTCGGAGGGGCAGTACTGAGGGAGCGCTACACTGTCGGAGGGGCAGTACTGAGGGAGCGCTGCACTGTCGGAGGAGCAGTACTGAGGGAGCGCTGCACTGTCGGAGGAGCAGTACTGAGGGAGCGCTGCACTGTCAGAGGGGATTTATTGAGGGAGTGCTGCACTGAGGGAGTGCTGCACTATTGAAGCGACAGGACTGAGGGAGCACTGCACTGTCGGAGGGGCAGTACTGAGGGAGCGCTACACTGTCGGAGGGGCAGTACTGAGGGAGCACTGCACTGTCGGAGGGGCAGTACTGAGGGAGCGCTGCACTGTCGGAGGGGCAGTACTGAGGGAGCACTGCACTGTCGGAGGGGCAGTACTGAGGGGGCGCTGCACTGTCGGAGGGGCAGTACTGAGGGAGTGCTGCACTGTCGGAGGGGCAGTACTGAGGGAGTGCTGCACTGTCGGAGGGGCAGTACTGAGGGAGCACTGCACTGTCGGAGGGGCAGTACTGAGGGAGCGCTGCACTGTCGGAGGGGCAGTACTGAGGGAGCACTGCACTGTCGGAGGGGCAGTACTGAGGGGGCGCTGCACTGTCGGAGGGGCAGTACTGAGGGAGTGCTGCACTGTCGGAGGGGCAGTACTGAGGGAGCACTGCACTGTCGGAGGGGCAGTACTGAGGGGGCGCTGCACTGTCGGAGGGGCAGTACTGAGGGAGTGCTGCACTGTCGGAGGAGCAGTACTGAGGGAGTGCTGCACTGTCGGAGGGGCAGTACTGAGGGAGCACTGCACTGTCGGAGCAGCAGTACTGAGGGAGCACTGCACTGTCGGAGGGGCAGTACTGAGGGAGCGCTGCACTGTCGGAGGGGCAGTACTGAGGGAGCGCTGCACTGTCGGAGGGGCAGTACTGAGGGAGCACTGCACTGTCGGAGGGGCAGTACTGAGGGGGCGCTGCACTGTCGGAGGAGCAGTACTGAGGGAGCACTGCACTGTCGGAGCAGCAGTACTGAGGGAGTGCTGCACTGTCGGAGGAGCAGTACTGAGGGAGCGCTGCACTGTCGGAGGAGCAGTACTGAGGGGGCGCTGCACTGTCGGAGGAGCAGTACTGAGGGAGTGCTGCACTGTCGGAGGAGCAGTACTGAGGGAGTGCTGCACTGTCGGAGGGGCAGTACTGAGGGAGCGCTGCACTGTCGGAGGAGCAGTACTGAGGGAGCATTGCACTGTCGGAGGAGCAGTAGTGAGGGAGCACTGCACTGTCGGAGGAGCAGAACTGAGGGAGCACTGCACTGTCGGAGGAGCAGTAATGAGGGAGCACTGCACTGTTGGAGGGGCAGTACTGAGGGAGCACTGCACTGTCGGAGGAGCAGTAGTGAGGGAGCGCTGCACTGTCGGAGGAGCAGTAGTGAGGGAGCACTGCACTGTCGGAGGAGCAGAACTGAGGGAGCACTGCACTGTCGGTGGAGCAGTACTGAGGGAGCACTGCACTGTTGGAGGGGCAGTACTGAGGGAGCACTGCACTGTCGGAGGGGCAGTACTGAGGGAGCACTGCACTGTCGGAGGCGCAGTACTGAGGGAGCGCTGCACTGTCGGAGGGGCAGTAATGAGGGAGCGCTGCACTGTCGGAAGAGCAGTACAGAGGGAGTGCTGCACTGTCGGAGGAGCAGTACTGAGGGAGCACTGCACTGTCGGAGGGGCAGTACTGAGGGAGCGCTGCACTGTCGGAGGGGCAGGACTGAGGAAGCGATACACTGTCGGAGGGGCAGTATTGAGGGAGCACTGCACTGTCGGATGAGCAGTATTGAGGGAGCACTGCACTGTCGGAGAAGCAGTACTGAGGGAGCACTGCACTGTCGGAGGAGCAGTACTGAGGGAGCACTGCACTGTCGAAGGAGTAGTACTGAGGGAGTGCTGCACTGTCGGAGGAGCAGTACTGAGGGAGCGCTGCACTGTCGGAGGGGCAGTACTGAGGGAGCGCTGCACTGTCGGAGGGGCAGGACTGAGTAAGCGATACACAGTCGGAGGGGCAGTACGGAGGGAGCACTGCACTGTCGAAGGAGCAGTACTGAGGGAGTGCTGCACTGTTGGAGGAGCAGTACTGAGGGAGCGCTGCACTGTCGGAGCAGCAGTACTGAGGGAGCGCTGCACTGTCGGAGGAGCAGTACTGAGGGAGCGCTGCACTGTCAGAGTGGCAGTACTGAGGGAGCACTGCACTGTCGGAGGAGCAGTACTGAGGGAGCGCTGCACTGTCGGAGGAGCAGTACTGAGGGAGCGCTGCACTGTCGGAGGAGCAGTACTGAGGGAGCACTGCACTGTCGGAGGAGCAGTACTGAGGGAGCACTGCACTGTCGGAGGAGCAGTACTGAGGGAGCACTGCACTGTCGGAGGAGCAGTACTGAGGGAGCACTGCACTGTCGGAGGGGCAGTACTGAGGGAGCGCTGCACTGTCGGAGGGGCAGTACTGAGGGAGCGCTGCACTGTCGGAGGGGCAGTACTGAGGGAGCGCTGCACTGTCGGAGGGGCAGTACTGAGGGAGCACTGCACTGTCGGAGGGGCAGTACTGAGGGAGCACTGCACTGTCGGAGGGGCAGTACTGAGGGAGCGCTGCACTGTCGGAGGGGCAGTACTGAGGGAGCACTGCACTGTCGGAGGGGCAGTACTGAGGGAGCGCTACACTGTCGGAGGGGCAGTACTGAGGGAGCGCTGCACTGTCGGAGGAGCAGTACTGAGGGAGCGCTGCACTGTCGGAGGAGCAGTACTGAGGGAGCGCTGCACTGTCAGAGGGGATTTATTGAGGGAGTGCTGCACTGAGGGAGTGCTGCACTATTGAAGCGACAGGACTGAGGGAGCACTGCACTGTCGGAGGGGCAGTCATGAGGGAGCACTACACTGTCGGAGGGGCAGTACTGAGGGAGCACTGCACTGTCGGAGGGGCAGTACTGAGGGAGCGCTGCACTGTCGGAGGGGCAGTACTGAGGGGGCGCTGCACTGTCGGAGGGGCAGTACTGAGGGAGTGCTGCACTGTCGGAGGGGCAGTACTGAGGGAGCACTGCACTGTCGGAGCAGCAGTACTGAGGGAGCACTGCACTGTCGGAGGGGCAGTACTGAGGGAGCGCTGCACTGTCGGAGGGGCAGTACTGAGGGAGCGCTGCACTGTCGGAGGGGCAGTACTGAGGGAGCACTGCACTGTCGGAGGGGCAGTACTGAGGGAGCGCTGCACTGTCGGAGGGGCAGTACTGAGGGAGCGCTGCACTGTCGGAGGGGCAGTACTGAGGGAGCGCTGCACTGTCGGAGGGGCAGTACTGAGGGAGCGCTGCACTGTCGGAGGAGCAGTACTGAGGGTGCGCTGCACTGTCAGAGGGGATTTATTGAGGGAGTGCTGCACTGAGGGAGTGCTGCACTATTGAAGCGACAGGACTGAGGGAGCACTGCACTGTCGGAGGGGCAGTACTGAGGGAGCGCTACACTGTCGGAGGGGCAGTACTGAGGGAGCGCTGCACTGTCGGAGGGGCAGTACTGAGGGAGCGCTGCACTGTCGGAGGGGCAGTACTGAGGGAGCACTGCACTGTCGGAGGGGCAGTACTGAAGGGGCGCTGCACTGTCGGAGGAGCAGTACTGAGGGAGCACTGCACTGTCGGAGCAGCAGTACTGAGGGAGCGCTGCACTGTCGGAGGAGCAGTACTGAGGGAGTGCTGCACTGTCGGAGGAGCAGTACTGAGGGAGCGCTGCACTGTCGGAGGAGCAGTACTGAGGGGGCGCTGCACTGTCAGAGGAGCAGTACTGAGGGAGTGCTGCACTGTCGGAGGAGCAGTACTGAGGGAGCGCTGCACTGTCGGAGGAGCAGTACTGAGGGGGCGCTGCACTGTCGGAGGAGCAGTACTGAGGGAGTGCTGCACTGTCGGAGGAGCAGTACTGAGGGAGTGCTGCACTGTCGGAGGGGCAGTACTGAGGGAGCGCTGCACTGTCGGAGGAGCAGTACTGAGGGAGCATTGCACTGTCGGAGGAGCAGTAGTGAGGGAGCACTGCACTGTCGGAGGAGCAGAACTGAGGGAGCACTGCACTGTCGGAGGAGCAGTACTGAGGGAGCACTGCACTGTTGGAGGGGCAGTACTGAGGGAGCACTGCACTGTCGGAGGAGCAGTAGTGAGGGAGCGCTGCACTGTCGGAGGAGCAGTAGTGAGGGAGCACTGCACTGTCGGAGGAGCAGAACTGAGGGAGCACTGCACTGTCGGAGGAGCAGTACTGAGGGAGCACTGCACTGTTGGAGGGGCAGTACTGAGGGAGCACTGCACTGTCGGAGGGGCAGTACTGAGGGAGCACTGCACTGTCGGAGGCGCAGTACTGAGGGAGCGCTGCACTGTCGGAGGTGCAGTTTTGAGGGAGAGCTACACTGTCGGAGGCGCAGTACTGAGGGAGCGCTGCACTGTCGGAGGGGCAGGACTGAGGAAGCGATACACTGTCGGAGGGGCAGTATTGAGGGAGCGATGCACTGTCGGAGGGGCGGTACTGAGGGAGCTCTACACTGTCAGTGGGGCAGCACTGAGGGAGCGATACACTGTCCGAGGGGCAGTACTGAGGGAGCGCTGCACTGTCAGTGGGGCAGTACTGAGGGAGAGCTACACTGTTGGAGAAGCAGTACTGAGGGAGCACTGCACTGTCGGAGGAGCAGTACTGAGGGAGCACTGCACTGTCAGAGGAGCAGAACTGAGGGAGCACTGCACTGTCAGAGGAGCAGTACTGAGGGAGCGCTGCACTGTCGGAGGGGCAGTACTGAGGGAGCGCTGCACTGTCGGAAGAGCAGTACAGAGGGAGTGCTGCACTGTCGGAGGAGCAGTACTGAGGGAGCACTGCAGTGTCGGAGGGGCAGTACTGAGGGAGCGCTGCACTGTCGGAGGGGCAGGACTGAGGAAGCGATACACTGTCGGAGGGGCAGTATTGAGGGAGCACTGCACTGTCGGATGAGCAGTATTGAGGGAGCACTGCACTATCGGAGAAACAGTACTGAGGAAGCACTGCACTGTCGGAGGAGCAGTACTGAGGGAGCACTGCACTGTCGAAGGAGTAGTACTGAGGGAGTGCTGCACTGTCGGAGGAGCAGTACGGAGGGAGCGCTGCACTGTCGGAGGGGCAGTACTGAGGGAGCGCTGCACTGTCGGAGGGGCAGGACTGAGTAAGCGATACACTGTCGGAGGGGCAGTACGGAGGGAGCACTGCACTGTCGAAGGAGCAGTACTGAGGGAGTGCTGCACTGTCGGAGGAGCAGTACTGAGGGAGCGCTGCACTGTCGGAGCAGCAGTACTGAGGGAGCGCTGCACTGTCGGAGGAGCAGTACTGAGGGAGCGCTGCACTGTCAGAGTGGCAGTACTGAGGGAGCACTGCACTGTCGGAGGAGCAGTACTGAGGGAGCGCTGCACTGTCGGAGGAGCAGTACTGAGGGAGCGCTGCACTGTCGGAGGAGCAGTACTGAGGGAGCACTGCACTGTCGGAGGAGCAGTACTGAGGGAGCACTGCACTGTCGGAGGAGCAGTACTGAGGGAGCACTGCACTGTCGGAGGAGCAGTACTGAGGGAGCACTGCACTGTCGGAGGGGCAGTACTGAGGGAGCGCTGCAATGTCGGAGGGGCAGTACTGAGGGAGCGCTGCACTGTCGGAGGGGCAGTACTGAGGGAGCGCTGCACTGTCGGAGGGGCAGTACTGAGGGAGCACTGCACTGTCGGAGGGGCAGTACTGAGGGAGCACTGCACTGTCGGAGGGGCAGTACTGAGGGAGCGCTGCACTGTCGGAGGGGCAGTACTGAGGGAGCACTGCACTGTCGGAGGGGCAGTACTGAGGGAGCGCTACACTGTCGGAGGGGCAGTACTGAGGGAGCGCTGCACTGTCGGAGGAGCAGTACTGAGGGAGCGCTGCACTGTCGGAGGAGCAGTACTGAGGGAGCGCTGCACTGTCAGAGGGGATTTATTGAGGGAGTGCTGCACTGAGGGAGTGCTGCACTATTGAAGCGACAGGACTGAGGGAGCACTGCACTGTCGGAGGGGCAGTACTGAGGGAGCGCTACACTGTCGGAGGGGCAGTACTGAGGGAGCACTGCACTGTCGGAGGGGCAGTACTGAGGGAGCGCTGCACTGTCGGAGGGGCAGTACTGAGGGAGCACTGCACTGTCGGAGGGGCAGTACTGAGGGGGCGCTGCACTGTCGGAGGGGCAGTACTGAGGGAGCCCTGCACTGTCGGAGGGGCAGTACTGAGGGAGCATTGCACTGTCGGAGGAGCAGTAGTGAGGGAGCACTGCACTGTCGGAGGAGCAGAACTGAGGGAGCACTGCACTGTCGGAGGAGCAGTACTGAGGGAGCACTGCACTGTTGGAGGGGCAGTACTGAGGGAGCACTGCACTGTCGGAGGAGCAGTAGTGAGGGAGCGCTGCACTGTCGGAGGAGCAGTAGTGAGGGAGCACTGCACTGTCGGAGGAGCAGAACTGAGGGAGCACTGCACTGTCGGAGGAGCAGTACTGAGGGAGCACTGCACTGTTGGAGGGGCAGTACTGAGGGAGCACTGCACTGTCGGAGGGGCAGTACTGAGGGAGCACTGCACTGTCGGAGGCGCAGTACTGAGGGAGCGCTGCACTGTCGGAGGGGCAGTTTTGAGGGAGAGCTACACTGTCGGAGGCGCAGTACTGAGGGAGCGCTGCACTGTCGGAGGGGCAGGACTGAGGAAGCGATACACTGTCGGAGGGGCAGTATTGAGGGAGCGATGCACTGTCGGAGGGGCGATACTGAGGGAGCTCTACACTGTCAGTGGGGCAGCACTGAGGGAGCGATACACTGTCCGAGGGGCAGTACTGAGGGAGCGCTGCACTGTCAGTGGGGCAGTACTGAGGGAGAGCTACACTGTTGGAGAAGCAGTACTGAGGGAGCACTGCACTGTCGGAGGAGCAGTACTGAGGGAGCACTGCACTGTCAGAGGAGCAGAACTGAGGGAGCACTGCACTGTCAGAGGAGCAGTACTGAGGGAGCGCTGCACTGTCGGAGGGGCAGTACTGAGGGAGCGCTGCACTGTCGGAAGAGCAGTACAGAGGGAGTGCTGCACTGTCGGAGGAGCAGTACTGAGGGAGCACTGCAGTGTCGGAGGGGCAGTACTGAGGGAGCGCTGCACTGTCGGAGGGGCAGGACTGAGGAAGCGATACACTGTCGGAGGGGCAGTATTGAGGGAGCACTGCACTGTCGGATGAGCAGTATTGAGGGAGCACTGCACTGTCGGAGAAGCAGTACTGAGGAAGCACTGCACTGTCGGAGGAGCAGTACTGAGGGAGCACTGCACTGTCGAAGGAGTAGTACTGAGGGAGTGCTGCACTGTCGGAGGAGCAGTACGGAGGGAGCGCTGCACTGTCGGAGGGGCAGTACTGAGGGAGCGCTGCACTGTCGGAGGGGCAGGACTGAGTAAGCGATACACTGTCGGAGGGGCAGTACGGAGGGAGCACTGCACTGTCGAAGGAGCAGTACTGAGGGAGTGCTGCACTGTCGGAGGAGCAGTACTGAGGGAGCGCTGCACTGTCGGAGCAGCAGTACTGAGGGAGCGCTGCACTGTCGGAGGAGCAGTACTGAGGGAGCGCTGCACTGTCAGAGTGGCAGTACTGAGGGAGCACTGCACTGTCGGAGGAGCAGTACTGAGGGAGCGCTGCACTGTCGGAGGAGCAGTACTGAGGGAGCGCTGCACTGTCGGAGGAGCAGTACTGAGGGAGCACTGCACTGTCGGAGGAGCAGTACTGAGGGAGCACTGCACTGTCGGAGGAGCAGTACTGAGGGAGCACTGCACTGTCGGAGGGGCAGTACTGAGGGAGCGCTGCACTGTCGGAGGGGCAGTACTGAGGGAGCGCTGCACTGTCGGAGGGGCAGTACTGAGGGAGCGCTGCACTGTCGGAGGGGCAGTACTGAGGGAGCACTGCACTGTCGGAGGGGCAGTACTGAGGGAGCACTGCACTGTCGGAGGGGCAGTACTGAGGGAGCGCTGCACTGTCGGAGGGACAGTACTGAAGGAGCACTGCACTGTCGGAGGGGCAGTACTGAGGGAGCGCTACACTGTCGGAGGGGCAGTACTGAGGGAGCGCTGCACTGTCGGAGGAGCAGTACTGAGGGAGCGCTGCACTGTCGGAGGAGCAGTACTGTGGGAGCGCTGCACTGTCAGAGGGGATTTATTGAGGGAGTGCTGCACTGAGGGAGTGCTGCACTATTGAAGCGACAGGACTGAGGGAGCGCTGCATTGTCAGGACGCAGTACTGAAGGAGTGCAGTACTGTTGAAGGTGCCACCTTTTGGATGATGTTAAACCGAGGCCCCGCCTGCCCGCTCAGGTAGGCACAAAAAGGCCATGGCAGCCTAGTTCTCCTCAGTGTGCTGGCCAACATTTATCCCTCAACTAACCACCTATCTGGTGGTTTAATATATTGCTGTTTGTGGGAGCTTGCTGTGCACAGTTTGCCTGCTGTTTCGTACATTCTAACCTTTCAAAAATACTTCATTGGCTGTAACTTGCTTTGGGACATCCTGAGATTGTGAAAGGTGCTATAGAAATGCAAGTTCTTTCTGTTTTTTCCTTCTATATAGATTACAGAAGTCCGTGCTAGTGTTCTGCTCATCGTTCCCCCTCCACCCTGGAAGCCATCCTGCATTGACAAGGCATCCCACTGTCTGCTGCTTTTAACTTCTTCCAGTTAATGTTTTAAATTTAAAACATCTGAGAGTTTTATTCTGTTTAAAGAACAAAACAATTAGTACAGGCTGTCCCAGCTAAAGGTCCCATGCTTAGGGTTACGAGCCATGGCCAACGGCGGAGCCAGTGAATTTTCGGTGGTGATGGCAGAAGAGCTAGAACCTCAAGGGACAATGGTTGATTACAGGCAACTCAAGTACTTTTTCCGAGTAATATTGCTCATTTCTCATAGAGTTAAAAAATGGGAGGCTCTTCCAAGCCACTGAAGAGGAAAGTACAGGACCATGAGGTGAGGAAAAATGAGTCGAGGATCTGACCTTGGGCAGATCCCCAATACTACAGACAGTCCAGAAAGCCAAGATGTCCAGAAGACTGAAAGAGGAATGATTGTACATGTAAGAGACAAATGGTTTGAGTTCTATACAGTAACAAAAATAAGTTTAACCCTTAAACTGCTTGCTGGTTGATTGCTGTTCCAAGCACCTTGTGTCAGTCAGTTAATTTAAATGACACTGAAGCAAACACTAATATTACAGAAATAAATCGACTCAAACACCAGGCAGAGATTTACTACTGGATATTAAGTGTAAACAAACAGTAATATTGCAGTCATAAATCTACGCTAACCCCAGGAATCAATTTATTACTAGATATTAAACCTAAACAAACAGTAATATTATAGTAATAAATCTACACAAACACAAGGGATAGATTTATTACTTCATATTAACAATAATATTGCACATACCAACCTACTCAAACAGCAATGATGAGTTTCTTATCAGTAACTTGTATACTTTTAAATGTTTATTTTAACAGTTAATTTAAAATTAAAATAAGCTATTTAACTACTTTGTTTGGCATGCATACAGCCTCTTACCTCCCCCATTCAATCTTCTTCCCTATCTTCACTCTAATTCTAATCTGATTTGTATTAATTTTTTAAGGTGATTTTTCTTTTAATTTTGATGGGCCTTGATAGAACCAATCTGGGCTTGAGGAGCAGAAACATGTCATGGGTGCAACATCCACTAGTTTCTGCTCAATAACTGCAGTGTGTGTGGAGAAGGAATGGAATGTCTGGAGAAATTTCTCCTGATAATGTGCAGTTGACACAAAGTTGAGTTTCAAAAATGAGTCCTTGTAAAGAATGGGTTAGAATGGGAAACAGCGGCATGAGTTATGATCCCAATGCAAGCAGAGGGAAGACTCTGTCAGATGGAAGATTTGGATCTTCAGAAAATCAGGAGCAGAGATTCTGAAGGAACTGTGACCACAGGCCAGCTAGAAACTACAATCCAATCAGTCTAACGTCAATGGTAAAACGTTAAAGGTAAATCGAATCTGACTAACCTGATTGAGTTCTTTGATGAAATTATAGATGTCGATTGATGAAGGTAGTGCAGCAGATGTATATATGGAATTTCAAATGGCATTTGATAAAGTATTGCAAAACATTCTTATTCAGAAGATAGAAGCACATGGACAGTGGTAATTCAGGTATGTAATTGGCCAAACCGTTGGAGGGAGAGTAGTGATGAATGGTTGCTTTTCTTACTGGAGAGAAGTATGCAGTGGGGTCCTCCAAAGGTTAATATTAGGACCATTATTTTTCTTGTTATATATAAATGATCTGTGTTTGGATATAGGGAGTAACATTTTGACGTTTATGGCTGATACAAAATTTGGCAATGTAGTGAATAGTGAGCATGATAGTAGTAGACTTCGGGAGGAAATAGACAGACTGGTAAAATGGGTAGGCACATGGCGGATGCAATTTAATGAGGATAAGTGTGAAGTGATGCTACTCATATCCTAACTGCACCAAGTCCTGTCCACACATCAGCCCTGTGTTTGCTGACCTACTGGTCTGGCAACATCTCAGTTTTAAAATTCTCATCCTTCTTTTCAAATCCCTCCCTGATTCTCCAATTTGACCTCATGCATTAATTTTAACCCAGGCTCCCAAGGGATAGTTAAAATCACCCAGTCGTATGGTCCTGTGGTCCTCACATACCTCTCTGAACTGTGTGCAAATCTCTCTCTCGATCTCATCTCCACTGTTTGCTGGCACACTGAGAATTACACCATTTCCCTTCCTGTATCTTAACTCTATCCATATGGATTCTGTCTTAATACAGCCCCGGGACATCCTTGCCTTTTACTTCTACGACCAAATCCTTCACCAGCATTGGCACCACGTCCTTTCTATCCTGAAAATGTTGTAACAAGAACATCGGCCCAGAATTTCCTGCAGACTTGCTCCCATTGTAATAGTACACCTCTGATGCAGTTTTAAGTAGCATTCACCATTACTACACAGAATGACAGAATTGTTACAGCACAGAAGGAGGCCATTCAGCCCATCATGTCTGCACCAGCTCTCAGAACGAACAATTCACCTAATGGCCTTTCACCGCCTTCTCCCCGTAACGCTGCACATTCTTCCTTTTCATATAACAGTCTAATTCCCTTTTAAATGCTTCAATTGAACCTGCCTCTACCACAATCTCAGGCAGCGCATTCCAGACCTTAACCACTCGCTGTGTGAATAAGTTTTTCCTCATGTCACTTTTGCTTCTTTTGCCAATCACTTTAAATCTGTGCCCTCTCGTTCTCAAGCCTTTCACGAGTGAGAACAGTTTTTCCCTATCCACTCTGTCCAGACAACTTATTTTGAATACCTCTATTAAATCACCTCTCAGCCTTCTCTACTCCAAGGAAAACAGTCCTAACTTCTCCAATCTATCTTCATAACTGAAATTCCTCATCCCTGAAACCATTCTCATGAATCTTTTCTGTACTCTCTCCAATGCCCTCACATCATTCCTAAAGTGCAGCACCCAGAACTGGACACAATACTCCAGCTGAGGCCAAACTAGTGTCTTATACAAGTTCAACATAACCTCCTTGCTCTTGTAGTCTATGTTCCTATTAATAAAGCCCAGGATACTGTATGCTTTATTAAGCGCTGTCTCAATCTGTCCTGCCACATTCAACGACTTAAACACATATACACTCAGGTCCCTCTGCTCCTGCACTCCCTTTAGAATTGTACCCTTTATGTTATATTATCACTCCATGTTCTTCCTACTAAAATGAATCACTTCACATTTCTCCGCATTGAACTTCATCTACCACTTGTCTGCCCATTCCACCAACTTGTCTATGTCCTTTTGAAGTTGTACACTATCCTCCTCACAGTTCACAACGCTTCCGAGTTTCGTATCATCTGCAAACTTTGACATTGTGCCCTGTACACCAAGGTCTGGGTCATTCATACATATCAGGAAAAGCAAGGGTCCCAACACTGATCCCTGGGGAAGTCCATTACAAATATTCCTCCAGCCTGAAAAACATCCATTTACACTACTTTGTTTCCTGTCCTTCAGGCAATTTCGTATCCATGTTGCTACCGTCCCTTTTATTCCATGGGCTATCTGTTTGCTCACAAGTCTATTGTGTGACACTGTATCAAACGCCTTTTGAAAGTCCATGTACACCACATCAACAGCATTGCCCTCATCAACCCTCTCTGTTACCTCTCCAAAAACCCTAGCAAGTTAGTTAAATATGATTTTCCCTTAACAAATTCATGCTGGCTTTCTTTAATTGACCCGCATTTGTCCATGTGACAATTCAATTATTGTTTCTGGAATTTTCCCCACCACCGAAATTAAACAGACTAGCCCATAGTTACTGGGCTTATCTTTACATCCTTTTTTGTGAAAAAGGGTGCAACGTTTGCAATTCTCCAGTCCTGTGGCACCAAACCTGAGTCTAAGGAAGATTAGAAAGTTATGGCCAGTGCCTCCATGATTTCCACCCTCACTTTCCTCAGTACCCTCGTTACTTACACCAATAATTAATTTTCAGGGCCTTTGCGCTACTGTGCTGTCCTCCTTGTTAAATTATCATAGGTCTGTCACCTATTAAAATCAATAGTAATTGCAAATTTCCTGAATCAACACTAATTTAATCACCCGTGATGTAAAATAATGGCACTGGTGAGTGCTGTGTGACCTAACAAGGGCCTGATTTATGGATTTCAAGGATCCATGAGATTTTCAACTTATTAATTATTCATGTAAAACTGAAGGAAGTTACCTGCTGGGAGATTTGTTGGGATTTCACTACCTTGGCGAATTAGACACTGGTTTATTCTGGTATTATGATTTAATGAAGGTATTTAAAATGTGTCTTGCAGCTGTAACGTTTCAAATCGTGCAAGAATGTTTCGTCTGTGGACTGGAAGTGATCTGCAGCTGATGGGCTTCCTCTTTGCTGTATCGTTCTATGGTTCTATGAATTTTCCACAGACTTGGCAGACAAATTGAGTGCGGTATTGCAGTGGTTCTGTTACTGGACTGCTAATCCATAGGCCTGGACTAACGATCCAGAAGAACCCAAGTTCAAATCCCACCGTGGCAGTTTGAGAATTTGAATTCAGTTTTAAATATCTGGAAATAAAAAGTGACCATGAAGCTGTCAGATTGTTGTTTAAAAACCCAACCGTTTCACAAATGTCCTTTAGTGAAGGAAACCTGCAGTCTTTACCCAGTCTGGCTTCCTTCAGTGACAAACCAACACTTACTGATGTAGTCTAACAAACCACTCAGTTGTATAAATAAGTTCCCATAGAGTAATGAAGAATGGGCAATAAAAGCCAGCCCAGCAGCCAGCAAAGCTCACATACTGAGAATGAAGTTAATAAAGAAAAGAGTCTAACTCAAGTGATCAGAAAGGTAAGTACACTCACAAAAGCCCTGTCTCAGGCAGAAGTTCGAAGCTGTGCAAAATATCTTAAACTATCGAGTAGGTGTCAGAGCTTTGTGTGATAGTATAGCACAAGAAACAATTCTCAGCAGTCCAAATACATTGTGGTATCCCCCTCACCATCCATCCTTCCAAATCAATCTGCTGTACTTTGGCTTTATGTCCATTTTCAATGAGATGTTGACAGGGTTAAGGACAGCTAGTGCTGGCTTTGCATATTCAGCAACATTCTTCACAATAAAGGTAACCAGTAAACAAACTGTTTATTATAGACCATTACAAACAGCAAAGCAACCAATAAAAGGTTATAAAATATTAGTAACCAACAGAGGTTTTGGAGGACAGAACACTCCTGAGACTTGAACACAAACCTAAGGCTGACACTCCAGTGCAGTACTGAAGGAGTGCTGCATTGTTGGAGGTGCCATTTTTTGGGTGATATGCTAAACCAAGATATGCCTGTTATATTGCAAAGAAGAGCAGGGGCATTCTCCCTGGTGTCCTGGGACAAATATTTATTCCCTCAACCAACATCGCTGAAAACAGATTATCTGGTCATTATCACATTGTTGTTTGTGGGATCTCATTGTGCATAAATAGGCTATCATGTTCCCTACATTACAACAGTGACTACAATTCAAAAAGACTTCATTGGCTGCAAAGCACGTTAGGACATTCTGAGGTCATGAAAGGCACTATATAAAAGTTATTTCCTTCTCTAACAAGCGAATAATGTGATTTTCAAAGCAGATTTCTGGCCTGATAAACATCCTCCACTCTTTTTAGATGTGTTTTAAATCATGGAACTCTGTCTAGCTCATTCATATATTGTCTGTATGGTGACCTCTGGCTGCAATACTCGCTGTGGCTGCTGAGATCCTTTAGAGAAGGAAATCTGCTGTCCTTACCTGGTCTGACTTACGTGTGACTCCAGACCCACAGCAATGTGATTGACTCTTAACTGCCCTCTGAAATGGCCTAGCGAGCTACTCAGTTGTCAAGGGCAATTTGGGATGGGCAACAAATGCTGGCCTTGCCAGTGATGCCCACATCCCATGAAAGAATAAAAAAAAAAGAGTGCAAAAAAATTGAACTTGCAACTTGTGTTATCAATCTCCCTCTTACAGGAAATACTTGGCTGTTAGTTTCCCAGTTCTGCTCAAATCTGCATGAAGTCAAGTTGTAGGTGACTGGACAAGTTGAGAGATAGTTTAAAAATATCTGTGATCTTTGGCTTTATAAACAGAGACAAAGGGGAAATTTTATGGGCCCTGGAAGAGCGGTTTTGGTGGCAGGTGGGTGATTTAATCAGGCATGAGGTTTTTATTGAATTTCCAATGGCAGTTTTTTTATTGCAATTAAGTCATTGGCATGTTTGCGGTGTTTTGGAGCTCCCCCTGCACAGTAGTGGATTGCATGAATTCCAATACCATGAATACTCATTACCTACACTTAGATCAAATGAAGTCCTACCTTCCAGATTAAGTCAGTGGTGGGACGTGGCAATAATATGAAGGTGGATTTGCGGAGGTTCAAGGGTCAGAGTCGGCATGTCAATGGTAATGGGAATAGCAATGGGGGGAGGGATGGCAGAAATAAATTCATTGTGGATTGTGACACTGTCCGAGGTAATGGGAGGAGGTTCAATGGTAACAGAGGGAAGGGTTAAGTTTACATTGTTGGGTCAATGATGATGGGTTCAGGTTGGAAGGTTGCAGCAGGAGGTTGGAAGGTGGGGAGACTTGCCCTAAATTGTACACCCACCATTTGTTCCAATGATAATGCAAACCTCGTAGCAACTCAAGGACTGAAGTTGAGTGGGAGTAGACCAATGATGGTGGGTGGGATTTCCACCTGGCTGCAATTTTAAGGCACATAAAAGCAAATTGCTCATCGCTTCAATGTTTCAGCTGACTGGTAACAGAGGCTGAATTGGGATGCTCTGCTCTTTTCATTATTTGGAAAACTGCAGTGGCATGGGTCTCATACCCAATTTATCTAGTACCATGGGAAGAAGAGCAGAGGGAACGACTGAGGAGGGCTCTTTTCCCTCAATGCATGATGCCTGAATGCCAGCAACAGACAGAACAAGAAGGTGAGGATGCTCAGAATGATAACATTCAGGAATGGCCTTATCGAAGACAGACACTGACATGTCATCGCATCCTCAGCACAAGGACAAATTACCTTCAAATGTCAGAGAGGCAACAACCGAGACACCTAAGGATGTCACGTGAAATGGTCACAGAAATTTGTAGGATCCTGCGGCCTGACCTGCAACCACTTGGGTTTGGTGGGAGTCCCATGCCAGTTGCCCTCAGGGTCACTGCTGCACTCAGTCTTTTTGCTACCTGGGCCTTCCAGGGATCAGCAGGTGGCATATGTGGCATATCACAGTCTGCGACCCATAGGTGTATCAAAGAGGTGACCAATGCCCTATTTTGCTGTGCCAATGATTTCATCTACTTACCTGTAGATGAGGACAGCCAGGCAGCAAGGCCTTCAACACTATCACTCACTTCCCTAGAGTGCACAAGGTACTCATGTGGCATTAGAGCTCCTTGGGACCAGCCTGCTGTAATTTGAATCACAAAGGCTTCCAATTTTTGAACGCACAACTGGTTTGTGAACACAGGAGAAGAGCCATTCAGGTTTGCATTCATTTTCCAGAAAGCTTTCATGACTCCTACATTTTGAGAAACTCCCAGCTGCCAGCAGTTTTTGAGGAACCAGCAGAAGTGGACGGATGGATCCTGGGTGACAAGATACATGGTTGATGACACCAGTACGTCATCCCCAAGGCACTGCTGAAGAGAGGTACACCAGAACCATCATTGAACACACCATTGGCATGTTGAAAATACAATTCCATTGCCTTGACCGGTCTGGAGGGGCTCTTCAGTACGTGCCACAGCAGGTCTCATGATTAATCGTCCTCTGCTGTGCCTTGCACAACCTTGCCATTAGATGCAGCAACATTCTGCAGGCGGAGGAACACCAGTCCTCCTCAGATGAGGATGACCATGAAGAGGGTGAGGAGGACAACAATGCTACGATGCCATCATTGATATAAGGGCCATGGAGAGATATGCAAAGGACATCAGGGAGCACCTCATATTTGCACATTTCAGCCAACATGAAGCCACTTCATAAAGGAACGTTGGGAGGGGAAAAGAAAACCTCCTCCAAAAGTTCACATATGCCAGAGGTCTTATTCATTGCTGTAATCAAAAATGGCACTTCTGACAACGGTATGTGAACCTGCCTAACAGCCATCTGCTATCAACTTCATTAAAAGACCTGTGCTCCATGGAAATATTGTCCTGCATCAAGGCATTAACCTGCATATATAGGAAGCTTGCTCTATGGCAGCGAGGCCTGGACAACGTATGCCAGCCAAGAGCGACGTCTCAATTCATTCCATCTTCGCTGCCTCCGGAGAATACTTGGCATCAGGTGGCAGGACTATATCTCCAACACAGAAGTCCTTGAAGCGGCCAACACCCCCAGCTTATACACACTACTGAGTCAGCGGCGCTTGAGATGGCTTGGCCATGTGAGCCGCATGGAAGATGGCAGGATCCCCAAAGACACATTGTACAGCGAGCTCGCCACTGGTATCAGACCCACCGGCCGTCCATGTCTCCGCTATAAAGACGTCTGCAAACGCGACATGAAATCCTGTGACATTGATCACAAGTCGTGGGAGTCAGTTGCCAGCATTCGCCAGAGCTGGCGGGCAGCCATAAAGACAGGGCTAAATTGTGGCGAGTCGAAGAGACTTAGTAGTTGGCAGGAAAAAAGACAGAGGCGCAAGGGGAGAGCCAACTGTGCAACAGCCCCGACAAACAAATTTCTCTGCAGAACCTGTGGAAGAGCCTGTCACTCCAGAATTGGCCTTTATAGCCACTCCAGGCACTGCTTCACAAACCACTGACCACCTCCAGGCGCTTACCCATTGTCTCTCGAGATAAGGAGGCCAAAGAGAATAGGAAGCTACAATGTTGCAGCATTTTGATGTGACCAAAAGATCAAATCTTCTTGGGGTTACACGGAACCGAAAACACACCAATGCAAGGAAAGTAGGAGGTGACCACAGAACCAAAAATGTAAGGTTTGTTGGTAGTGAAAAAAGTGCAAAATCTTCAAATGACAAACAGCCATCATTGAAGACTGAAGGCTCAAATGTCAATGATAAAAGGACACTGGACACTATCTGAAATGCATTGAAGCATCATAATCATTTTCCATTTCAACTGAAACAAAGCAAATTATTTACAATAGTGCATCAAATATTAAAACAAAATAAATAGGTATTTAAACGTCATAAAGATATGCACAATATTTACCACACCCGTGCCACCTTAGTGATCAAAATTGTTTTCTTTATGTTTTCTCCCACCATGTCTGGCAGCTGAGGTGGAGGCATTGTGCTTGTCACATGTCAGAAGATGAATAACACCCATTGGAAACATACAGCGACATCATTCATCTGGACTAGCTTTCACACGACACATCCAAGCACATAGTGCACAAATTTGACAAATGGCATTTTCAGTCATTTAGTGAATGGCACCAAGGCTGCTCATGCATTCCACTGCTTTCCTTGTCTACCCTCTGTCTTAAAGCCAGGGAGAAAAACAATGGAACAGCTTCGCCAAGGCCACTTACCCTCACCGATCTGAGCAAGTCATTGATACACTTGCAACATTGCACCCAGGTTCGCCACATCACACCAGGGTTTGAGACCTCCTCTGCTACCTTCATCCAGGCCGCCTTGGTCAGGCGGGTGGGTCTTCTGACTCCATTTGCAGAGAAGTGGATCTCCTGCCTTTCCCTGACAGCCTGGAGGAGAACCTGCAGGGAGGCATCACTGAACCATGGGGCAGAACGCTGCCTGCTGGCTGACATTTTCTTTGCTTTTGCTGTAGTGAAAAAAAATGATGGGGAATTGGTGCTGAGTTTGAAAAATTGAAGAAGGAAAAAGCAGTTAAAACTAAGTAAAGGATTTAATTGCAGTAACTCTGAAGACACTTACATAACACGAAGGCTGCTGCTCCTTAAGGCTGGCAACACAGAATGATTTATAGCCTTGACACTCATGGTGCAAGTGACGGCGGGTTCCACCAATGAAAGTCCGTCCCTGCCGCATGATCGCACGTGTCTTCCATGCTCAGCGCCGCACAGTTGATTTGCATCTAAAATTGCGTGCGATACGGGAAAAATGGTGGAAGCGGAAGTTCTGCCATCTTCCGGTCCCGCTGTCAGGAATGCCACAGGACTCCTAAAATGCCTGCCAAAGACTACAAGCAAGGCAGTTATGCTAAACCTTTATAAATCGTTGGGGTAGGACTCAGGTGTCTTGTTCTGGACACCACACGTTAGAAAGAATGTCAAACCACGGAGAAAGTGCAGAGGAGATTTACTAGACTAGGGATGGAGACTTCAGTTATGTGAAGAGATTAGAGAAGCTGGGATTGTTCTCCTTGGAGCAGAAAAGGATAGGTGGAGATTTAATAAAGCTGTTCAAAATTATGAAGGGTTTTGATAGAGCACATAACCAACACAAAAGATAAACCTACTTAACCTCATCCTCAACAATCGGCCAGTCGCAGATGCATTTCTCCATGACAGTATTGATAGGAGTGACCCCCACACAGCCCTGCAGAGACCAAGTCCCATTTACACACTGTGTTGTTAGTTACTACCACTGGGCTAAATGGAATAGATTCAGAATTGATCTAGCAATTCAAAACTGGGCATTCTAATGGCACTGTGGAACAACTGCAATCGCAGAATTGTATTCCACCACATTCTGTAACCTCACGGCCCAGCAGATGCCTCAATCTACCATAACCATCAAGTCAGATGACCAATCCTGGTTCAATGAGGACTGTGGGAAAACATGACAGGAGCAGCAAGGGGCATACTTAAAAATGAGTTGTCAACCTGGTGAAGCTACAATACAGGACAGACAAGCATGCTAAACATTGAAGCAGCATGTGATAGACAGAGCAAAGCAATCCCGCAACAAATGGATTAAATCAAAGCTCTGCAGTCCTGCCACACCCAGTCATGAATAGTGGTGGACAATTAAATGGGGGAGCCCAACACATCAGTGCAAAAGACAAGGCTAAAGCAATTGCAACCGTCTTCAGCCAGAAGTGCTGAGTGGATGATCCATCTCCGTCTCCTCCTGAGGTTCCCAACAACCCAGGGTCGGCAACGTGTCCGTACATGAGGCTTATGATAACTTTAAATGTCTTCCTCCAAGCCTTTAAACTTGGGTTTTAAAATCACCTTGTTGCTAGATTATTTTAAAACATAAGTTAAATGGCTTGGAGCAAGATATTTAAAATTTCGAGGAGTGAAAGTAATTCGAAAGGATCGTGATCAGTGGGACATCAGACTAGCTCATAAGGCCTGTGGGCCAGAATCCAGCCCACCAAAGATTTGTATCTGGCCCACCAATCCATCAATCAAACGCTCAAATGGTTTGCCTGTGTGCGGACCTCCATCGAATAGGGTCACAGGGAAGGTTGGACCTGCTGGGAAGACTGGTGGCATCAATCAGGGGCGCTAACTAATGGGAGCAGGGAAGGGGGTGGTGTGGGTGGAACCACGGAGGGAGGTGATTGTCGGACTAACTCTGTGATTGGACACTCCCAGTGCCGAGGAGCACTTGCAGGAAGAGCTGGTTGAGACATCACCGGCCTGCATGATTTTCCGTCCAAGCAGTTAACCTGATGGGATGTCAGGCACTGGGACCTGTGATTTCCCAGCAAGTACTCCCTGCCATGGAGAGCGTTGGTGTGAGTAGAACGGATAGGATAGCGCACAGGTAAACAATGATAGAACCAGAAAGGAAAGACTTCTTTGAGCCAGAACAAGCCATTTTTCTATAGGCAAGCAGTCCATGTTCCCAGTTCTCCAAACGCCCTGGTTTCTCTCAGAGTGAAGGGGCAGCACCGAATGGTAATGTGTTTCTGCACCTTGTGCATGGTGGGAAATGGAAGGGGGGGGGAGTCACAGAGTGGGAGGGGGAAGAGATGGTCACAGGCAGGGGAGAGGGATGGACAGAGAAAGAAGGAGAGAGATGGGTGAGAAAGAGATCAAGATCACTCCTAATAGATGGACATCTATCCAAATTCTCTACATCGCTATGTTAAGTGTGCAGGCAGATATTGACCACCTGTGCAAGCAAAAACAATGCCAGGTATCTCACAAAATAGGGAGAAATTTGCTTTAAAATGGGCTGTGTTCCGATGGCATTAAGTGGTCTCTGCACTTTTATGTACAGATAAATTTTGCCCATGTCTGTGGATGAGTCAATAATTTTATCAAACGTTCGTGGATATTTTTTATTTGTTCATGGGATGTGGGCATCGCTGGCCAGGACAGCATTTATTGTCCATCCCTGATTGCCCTTGAGAAGGTGGTGGTGAGCTGCCTTCTTGAACCGCTGCAGTCCATGTGGGGTAGGTACACCCACAGTGCTGTTAGGAAGGGAGATCCAGGATTTTGACCTAGCACAATGAAGGAACAGCGATATAGTTCCAAGTCAGGATGGTGTGTGGCTTTTGTAGAGGAACTTGCAGGTGGTGGTGATCCCTGCATCTGCTGCCCTTGTCCTTCTAGGTGGTAGAGGTCATGGGTTTGGAGGTTGCTGTCGAAGGAGGCTTGGTGAGTTGCGAGAGTGCATTTTGTAGATGGTAAACACTGCTGCTACTGTGCGTCAGTGATGGAGGGAGTGAATGTTGAAGGTTGTTGTTGGGGTGCCAATCAAGTGGGCTGCTTTGTCCTGGATGGCGTTGAGCTTCTTGAGTGTTGTTGGAGCTGCACCCATCCAGGCAAGTGGAGAGTATTTCATCATACTCCTGACTTGTGCCTTGTAGATGGTGGACAGGCATTGGAAAGACAGGAGGTGAGTTACGCGCCACAGAATTCCCAGCCTCTGACCTGCTCTTGTTGCCACGGTATTTATGTGGCTGCCAAAGCTCAGTTTCTGGTCAATGGTAATCCTCGGGATGTTGATAGTGGGGGATTCAGTGATGGTAATGCAATTGAATATCACAGGGAGATGGTTAGAGTCTCTCTTGTTGGATATGGTAATTGGCTGACACTTGTCAAAGAGTTATACAGCACAGAAACAGGCCCTTTGGCCCATCGTGTCTGTGCCGGCCATCAAGCACCTAAGTATTCTAATCTCATTTTCCAGCACTTGGCCCGTAGCTTTGTATGCTATGGCGTTTCAAGTGCTCATCTAAATACTTCCTAAATGTTGTGATGGTTCTTGCCTCTACCATCTCTTCAGGCAGTGTGTTCCAGATTCCAACCACCTGCTGAGTGAAAACATTTTTCCTCAAATCCCCTCTAAATCTCCTACCCCTTACCTTAAATCTATGCCCCCTGCATATTGAGCCCTCCTCCAAGGGAAAAAGTTTCTTCCTATCTAACCTATCAATGCCCCTCATAATTTTGTATACCTCAATCATGTCCCCTCTCAGCCTTCTCTGCTCTAAGGAAAACAACACTAACCTTTTCAGTCTCTCTTCATAGCTGAAATGCTCCAGCCCAGGCAACATCCTGGTGAATCTCCTCTGCACCCTCTCCAGCACAATCACATCCTTCCTATAGTGTGGTGACCAGAACTGTACACAGTGCTCCAGCTGTGGCCTAACTACCATTTTATACAGCTCCATCATAACCTCCCTGCTCTTATATTCTATGCCTTGGCTAATAAAGGCAAGTATCCCATATGCCTTCCTAACCACCTTATCTACCTGTGCTGCTGCCTATTGATCTATGATCAAGTACACCAAGGTCCCTCTGACATTCTGTACGTTCTAGGGTCCTACCATCCATTGTATATTCCCTTGCCGTGTTAGTCCTCCCAAAATGCATCACCTCACACTTCTCAGGATTAAATTCCATTTGCCACACTCTGCCCATCTTACCAGCCCATCTATATCATCCTGTAATCGAAGGCTTTCCTCCTCACTATTTACGACACCACCAATTTTCGTGTAATCTGCGAACTTACTGATCATATCTGCTATATTCATGTCTAAATCATTAATGTACACAACAAACAGCAAGGGTCCCAACACCAATCCCTGCAGTACACCACTGGTCACAGGCTTCCAATCATAAAAACAATCCCTGGCCATCACCCTCTGCTTCCTACCACTAAGCCAATTTTGGATCCAATTTGCCAAATTGCCCTGGATCCCATGGGCTCTTACGTTCTTAACGAATCTCCCATGCAGGACCTTATCAAAAACCTGTGTTGCTGAACATTGTGCAATCATCAGTGAACACCCTTCTGACCTTATGATGGAGGGAAGGTCATTGAGGAAGAAGCTGAAGATGGTTGGGCCTAGGACACTACCCTGAGGAACTCCTGCAGTGATGTCCTGGGACTGAGATGATTGACGTCCAGCAATCACAACCATCTTCCTTTGTGCTAGGTATGACTCCAACCAGTGGAGATTTCCCCCTGATTCCCATTGACTCCAGTTTTGCTAGGGCTCCTTGATATCATACTTGGTCAAATGCTGCCTTGATGTCAAGGGCACTCACTCTCACCTCACCTCTGTAGTTCTGCTCTTTTGTCCATCTCTGGCTGTAATGAGGTCAGGAGCTGAGTGGTGGTGCAACATGTTAGTGCCTATCCCTGCCAACGTCACAGGGATGTGACTAGTGGTGTTCCGCAGGGATCAGTGCTGGGACCTTTGCTGTTTATCGTATATATTAATGATTTGGAGGAAAATGTAGCTGGTTTGATTAGTAAGTTTGCGGACGACACAAAGGTTGGTGGAGTTGCGGATAATGATGAGGATTGTCAAAGGATACAGCAGGATAAAGATCGGTTGGAGACTTGGGCGGAGAAATGGCAGATGGAGTTTACTCCGGACAAATGTGAGGTAATGCATTTTGGAAGGTCTAATGCAGGTGGGAAGGAAACAGTAAATGGCAGAACCCTTAGGAGTATTGACAGGCAGAGAGATCTGGGCGTACAGGTCCACAGGTCACTGAAAGTGGCAACGCAGGTGGATAAGGTAGTCAAGAAGGCATACGGCATGCTTGCCTTCATCAGTCGAGGCACAGAGTATAAAAATTGGCAAGTCATGCTGCAGCTGTACAGAACTTTAGTTAGACCACACTTAGAATATTGTGTGCAATTCTGGTCGCCACACTACCAGAAGGATGTGGAGGCTTTGGAGAGGGTACAGAAGAGGTTTACCAGGATGTTGCCTGGTCTGGAGGGTATTAACTATGAGGAGAGGTTGGATAAACTCGGATTGTTTTCACTGGAACGACGGAGGTGGAGGGGTGACATGATAAAGGTTTACAAAGTTATGAGCGGCATGGACAGAGTGGATAGTCAGAAGCTTTTTCCCAGGGTGGAAGAGTCAGTTACTAGGGGACATGGGTTTAAGGTGCAAGGGGCAAAGTTTCAAGGGGATGCGCGAGGCAAGTTCTTTACACAGAGGGTGGTGAGTGCCTGGAACTTGCTGCCAGGGGAGGTGGTGGAAGCAGGTACGATAGCGACGTTTAAGAGACATCTTGACAAATACAAGAATAGGATGGGAATAGAGGGATACGGTCCCCGCAAGTGCAGAAGGTTTTAGTTTAGACAGGCATCAAGAGCGGCGCAGGCTTGGAGGGCCGAATGAATGGCCTGTTCCTGTGCTGTACTGTTTTTTGTTCTTTGTTCTTTGTACCAGTCTTCAGCCAATTTGATTCACTCCACATGATATCAAGAGCCAGCTGAGTACACTGAATAGAGAAAAGGCTATGGGCTCTGATGACATCCTGGTTATGGTACTGAAGACCTGTGCAGCAGAACTAGCTGTGGTCCTAGCCAAGCTGTTCCAATACAGCTCTAACATTGACATCTACCCAACAATGTGGAAAATTGCCCAGATATTTCCTGACCACAATAAAATAAGTACAAATCCAATCCAGCCAATAGTCACCTATCGGGCTACTCTCAATCATTATCAAAATGATGGAAGGTGTCATCGACTGTGCTATCTAGCAGCACTTACTCACCAATAAAGTATTCACCATGCTCTGTCTGGGTTCTGCCTGGACAACTCTGCTTCAGACCTCATTACAGCCTTGGGTCCAAATATGGACAAAAAAGCTGAATTCCAGAGGTCAGGTGAGAGTGACTGTCCTTACCAAATAGGGAGCATTTTACCGAACGTGACATCAAGGAGCCTGAGCAATATTGAAGTTAATGGGAATCAGGGGAAATCTCTCCATTTACTAGAGTCACAACTAGCATGGCTGTGGTTGTTGGAAGTCAATTAGCTCAGCCCCAGGACATCAGTGCATGAGTTCTTCAGGCTAGTGTCCTAGTCCCAACCATCTTCAGCAGCTTCATTAGTGACCATCCCTCCATCATAAGATCAGAAGTGGAATGTTTGCGGATGATTACAGTGTTCGGTACTGTTATAAATTTGGATGAACTTGTAAAGTAGGAGAGACACCATGATAGCCAGATCACATGGTCAATGATAAAATCATAGAATGGTTGCAACACAGAAGGAGGTTATTTGGCCCATCGACTTTGTGTCGGCTCTCTGCAAGAGCAACTCACTTCCTACCACTCCTCCACTTTTGCCTTGTAGCCCCACAGATTTTTTTTTCACTTCAGATAATTATCCAGTTCTCTTTTGAAGACCTCAACTGAATCTGCCGCCACCACACTCTCAGGCAGTGCATTCCACGTCCTAACTTCTCACTCCCTAAAAAAGATTTTCCTCATGTCACTTTTGCTTCTTTTGCCAATCACCTCAAATCGATCTCCTGTGGTTCAGGATCCTTCCGCCAATTAAAACAATTTCTCTCCATCTGGTCTGTCCAGACCCCTCATGATTTTTGAACACCTCTATCAAACCTCCTCTCAACTTTCTCTTCTCTAAGGAGAACAGCTTCAGCTTCTCCAACCTATCCACATAATGAACGTTCCTGATCCCTGGAACCGTTCTTGTGAATATTTTCTGCACCCTCCCTAATGCCTTAACATCCTTCCTAAAGTGCGGGGCCCAGAACTGGACACAATACTCCAGTTGAGACCAAACCAGTGTTTTATACAGGTTTACCATAACCTCCTTGTTTTGGTACTTGATGCTCCTATTTATAAAGCCCAGGATCCCTTATGCTTTCTGAACCTATCTTTCAATAATTTCTGCACATATACCCTCAGGTCCCTCTGCTATTACACCCCTTTAGAATTGTACGTTTTATTTATATTACCTCTCTTTGCTCTTCCTATGAAAATGAATCACTTTGCACTTTTCCGCATTAAATTTAATCTGCCACTTGTCCTATTCCACCAGCCTGTCTATATCCTTTTGAAGTTTATTACTATCCTCCCCACAGTGCACAATACTTCTAAATTTTGTGCATTGCAAATTTTAAAATTGTGCCTTACACATCCAAGTCTAAGTCATTAATATATATGAAGAAAAACAGGGGTCACAACACTGACCGTTGGGAAGCCCCATTATATACCTTCCTCCAATCCAAAAAAACTACTGTTTCCTGTCACTCAGCCAATTTCGTATCCATGCTTCTACTGTCCCTTTTATTGCAGGGACTCTAACTTTGCTGTCAAGCCTGTAATGTGGCACTTTATCAAATGGCTTTTGGAATTTCATGTACACCATATCCACTGTATTACCCTCATAAACCCTCTCTGTTACCTCATCAAAAAACTCAAGCAAGTTGGTTAAACACAACAAAAACAAGAAATGCTGGATTCACTCAGCAGGTCTGGCAGCATCTGTGGAAAGAGAAGCAGAGTTAACGTTTCGGGTCAGTGACCCTTCTTCGGAACTGACAAATATTAGAAAAGTCACAGATTATAAACAAGTGAGGTGGGGGTTGGGCAAGAGATAACAAAGGAGAAGGTGCAGATTGGACCAGGCCACATAGCTGACCAAAAGGTCACGGAGCAAAGGCAAACAATATGTTAATGGTGTGTTGAAAGACAAAGCATTAGTACAGATTAGGTGTGAATATACTGAATATTGAAAATATTGGTTAATCACAATTTGCCCTTAACAAATCCGTGCTGGCTTTCCTTAAATATTGACGATTAATTTTATCCAAAATTATCGTTTCTAAAATCTTTCCCACCACCGAGGTTAAACTGACTGGCCTGTAGTTTCTGAGCTTGTCCTTACACCCATTGTTGAACAAAGGTGTAAAATTTGCAATTCTCCAGTCCTCAGACACCACCCCTGTATCTAAGGAGGATTGGAAGATTATGACCAGTGCCTCCACAATTTACACCCTTACTTCCCTCAGTATCCTTGGATGCATCTTAGCTTATCAACTTTAAGTACAGCCAGCCTATATAACACTTCTTTTTTTATCAGTTTTTAGCCCATCCAGTGTCTCAATTACCTCCTATTTCACCATGTCTTGGCTAGCATCTGCTTCCTCGGTAAAGACAGATGCAAAGTGCTCATTTTAGTACCTCAGCCATTCCCCCTATCTCCATGTGTAGATCCCCTTTTAGGTCCCTAATCAGCCCCACTCCTCTTTTTACCACCCTTTTACTATTTATATGCCGATAAAAGACTTTTGGATTCCCTTTAATGTTAGCCGCAAGTCTCTTTTCATACTCTCTCTTTGTTTCTCTTAATTGTTTTTTCACTTTGCCTCTGAAACTTCTGTATTCTGCCTGGTTCTCCATTGTATTATCCATCTGCCATCTGTTGTAGGCACCCATTTTCTGCTTCATCTTACTCTCTATTTCTTTCATCATCCGAGAGAGCTCTGGATCTGTTTGTCCCACCTTTCCCCCTAATGGCAATGTACCTTGACTGTACCCGAACTATCTCCTGTTTAAAAGCAGCTCATTGTTCAGTTACAGTTTTGCCTGCCAATCTTTGCTACCATTTTACTTGCGCCAGATCCATTCTCACTCCATTGAGGCTGACCCTCCCTCTCTTAATTATCTTAACTTTGGATTGTTCCTTGTCCTTTTCCATGGCCAATTTAAGTCTTATGATGCTATGATCACTGTCCCCTAAATGTTCCCCTACTGGCATTTGATTACCTTGACCCACTTCATTCCCCAGAACCAGATCCAGCAATGCCTCCTTCCTTATTGGACTGGAAATATATTGATGCCGAAAATTCTCCTGAACATATTGTAGAAACTCCTGCCCTTCTCTTTTTTTTTATTCATTCATGGGATGTGGGCATCGCTGGCCAGCCCAGCATTTATTACCCTTGAGAATGTGGTGGTGAGCTGCCTTCTTGAACCGCTGCAGTCCATGTGGGGTAGGTATACCCACAGTGCTAGCAGTTAGATACAACTGAGTGGCTTGCTAGGCCATGTAAGAGGCCATGTAAGAGTCAACCACATTGCTGTGGGTCTGAAGTCACATGGAGGCCAGACCAGGTAAGGACAGCAGATTTCCTTCCCTAAAGTGAATCAGATGGGTTTTTATAACAATTGACAATGGTTTGATGGTCATCATTAGATGAGCTTTTTAATTCCAGATTTATTAATTGAATTCAAATCCCATCTTCTGCTTTGGTGGGATTTGAACCCATGTCCCCAGAGCATTACCCTGGGTCTCTGGGTTACTAGTCCTTTGACAATACCACTATGCCACCGCCTTGTGTGACTTGTGAGGCGGGTGCAGAGAAAATGTTCCTGTAACTATTAAATAGCTGGCAAATATTCGAAATGTAAAAGGTTTTAAGCAAGTAAAGTGGAGGTGGGGCAAGAGATAACAAAAGAGGTGTTGATAGGACAGGGTCACAGAGAATAAATGACCAGGAGGTCATGGAGCAAAGGCAAATGGTATGTTAATGGTGTGCTGAAAGACAGAGTGCTTAGTACAGAGAGGGTGTTTATGGACAGAAAACTGAACAGCCTGGCCCCAAGCAAAAACATGAAAAAAAAATCAGTGGGTAGGCACAGTAGAAACAAACTAAAATAAAATAAGCACATAAAAATTAAAAGACAACTAAAAATAAAGATAAAAAGGAGGGCCCGTCATGCTCTGAAATTATTGAACTCAAAGTTCAGTCCGGCAGGCTGTAGCGTGCCTAATCGGTAAATGGGATGCTGTTCCTCGAGGTTGCGTTGATGTTCACTGGAACACTGCAGCAAGCCCAGGACAGAGATGTGAGCATGAGAGCAGGGGGGAATGTTGAAATGGCCAGCAACCGGAAGTTCGGACTGAGCGGAGGTGTTACGCAAAGCGGTCATCCAGTCTGCGTTTGGTCTCCCCAATGTAGAGGAGACCACATCATGAGCAGCAAATACAGTATACTAAGTTTAAAGAAGTACAAGTAAATCACTGCTTCACCTGAAAGGAGTGTTTGGGGTCTGGGATAGTGAGGAGAGAGGAGGTAAATGGGCAGGTATTACACCTCCTGCAATTGCATGGGAAGGTGCTGTGGGAAGGGGACGAGGTGGTGGGGGTAATGGAGGAGTGAACCAGGGTGTCGCAAAGGGAATGATCCCTTCGGAATGCTGATGGGGAGGGAAGGGGAAGGTGCGTTTGGTAGTGGCATCGTGCTGGAGGTGGCGGAAATGGCAGAGGATGATCCTCTGGATGTGGAGGCTGGTGGAGTGGAAAGTGAGGACAAGGGGAACCGTGTCGCGGTTCTGGGAGGGAGGGGAAGGGGTGAGGGTAGCGGTGCGGGAAATGGGCCAGGCACGGTTGAGGGCCCTGTCTACCACAGTGGATGGTAATCTTCGGTTGAGGAAAAAGGAAAACATATCAGAAGTGCTGTCATGGAAGGTTGCATCAGATGTGTCGGAGACGGAAAAACTGGGAGAATGAAATGGAGTCCTTACAGGAGGCGGGAGGTGCAGAAGTGTATTCGAGGTAGCTGTGGTAGTCAATGGGCTGATAATGAATATTAGTAGACAGCCTATCCCCAGAGATGGAGACAGAGAAGTCGAAGAAGGGAAGTGTCAGAGATGGACCATGTAAAGTTGCCCTGGGAGTCCTCAACATCGACTCCGGACCCCATGATGTCTCATGGCATCAGGTCAAACATGGGCAAGGAAACCTCCTGCTGATTACCACATACCGCCCTCCCTCAGCTGATGAGTCAGTACTCCTCCATGTTCAGCACTACTTGGAGGAAGCACTAAAGATGGCAAGGGCACAGAATATACTCTGGGTGGGGGACTTCAATGTCCATCACCAAGAGTGGCTCGGTAGCACCATTACTGACAGAGCTGACCAAGTCCTAAAGGACATAGCTGCTAGACTGGGTCTGCGGCAGGTGGTGAGGGATCCAACACGAGGGAAAAACATATTTGACCTTGTCCTCACCAATCTGCCTGCTGCAGATGCTTCTGTCCATGACTGTATTGGTAGGAGTGACCACCGCACAGTCCTTGTGGAGACGAAGTCCCGCCTTCACAGTGAGAATACCCAGCATCGTGTTGTGTGGCACTACCACCGTGCTAAATGGGATAGATTTTGAACAGATTTAGCAATGCAAAACTGGGCATCCATGAGGCGCTGTGGGCCATCAGCAGCAGCAGAATTGTACTCAACCACAATCTATAACCTCATGGCCCGGCATATCCCCCACTCTACCATTACCATTAAGCCAGGAGACCAACCCTGGTTCAAGGAGGGCATGCCAGGAGCAGCACCAGGCATACCTCAAAATGCGGTGTCAACCTGGTGAAGCTACAACATAGGACTATCTGCATGCCAAACTGCATAAGCAGCATGCGATAGACAGAGCTAAGCGATCCCATAACCAACAGATCAGATCTAAGCTCTGCAATCCTGCCACATCCAGCCGTGAATAGTGGTGGACAATTAAACAACTAACTGGAGGAGTTGGCTCCACAAATATCCGCATCCTCAATGATGGGGGAGCCCAGCACATCAATGCGAAAGATAAGGCTGAATCATTTGCAGCAATCTTCAGCCAGAAATGCCGAGTAGATGATCCA
This sequence comes from Heterodontus francisci, assembly GCF_036365525.1. NCBI lineage: Eukaryota > Metazoa > Chordata > Chondrichthyes > Heterodontiformes > Heterodontidae > Heterodontus > Heterodontus francisci. Next base: position 97,281,800 of record NC_090385.1, read on the forward strand.
TTTCAGCCCCCTCCTGAAGTCCCCAGCATTTCAGATGCCAGACTTCAGCCAATTCGATTCACTCCGCATGATATCAAGAAACGACTAAAGGCACTGGATACTGCAAAAACTATGGGCCCTGACAATATTCCGGCAATAGTACTGAAGACCTGTGCTCCAGAACTTGCCGCGCCCGTGGCCAAGCTGTTCTAGTACAGCTACAACACGGGCATCTACCCTGCAATGTGGAAAATTGCCCAGTTATGTTCTGGACACAAAAAGCAGGACAAGTCCAACCTGGCCAATTACTGCCCCATCAGCCTACTCTCAATCATCAGTAAAGTGATGGAAGGTGTCATCAACAGTGCCATCAAGCGGCACTTGCTTAGCAATAACCTGCTCAGTGATGCTTAGTTTGGGTTCCGCCAGGGCCACTCAGCTCCTGACCTCATTGCAGCCTTGGTTCAAACATGGACAAAAGAGCTGAACTCAAGAGGTGAGGTGAGAGTGACTGCCCTTGACATCAAGGCAGCATTTGACCGAGTATGGCATCAAGGAGCCCTAACAAAACTGAGGTCAATGGGAATCAGGGGGAAAACCCTCCGCTGGCTGGAGTCACACCTAGCGCATAGGAAGATGGCTGTGGTTGTTGGAGGTCAATCATCTGAGCTCCAGGACATCACTGCAGGAGTTCCTCAGGGTAGTGTCCTAGGCCCAACCATCTTCAGCTGCTTCATCAATGACCTACCTTCAATCATAAGGTCAGAAATGGGGATGTTCGCTGATGATTGCACAATGTTCAGCACCATACGTGACTCCTCAGATACTGAAGCAGTCTGTGTCGAAATGCAGCAAGACCTGGACAATATCCAGGCTTGGGCTGAGAAATGGCAAGTAACATTCGTGCCACACAAGTGCCAGGCAATGACCATCTCCAACAAGAGAGAATCTAACTAACTCCCCTTGACATTCAACGGCATTGCCATCGCTGAATCCCCCACTATCAACATCCTAGGGGCTACCATTGACCAGAAACTGAACTGGAGTAGCCATATAAATACCGTGGCTACAAGAGCAGGTCAGAGGCTAGGAATCCTGTGGCGAGTAACTCACCCCCTGACTCCCCAAAGCCTGTCCAACATCTACAAGACACAAGTCAGGAGTGTGATGGAATACTCTCCACTTGTCTGGATGGGTGCAGCTCCAACAACACTCAAGAAGCTTGATTGGCACCCCATCTACAAACATTCACTCCTTCCACCACCGACACACATTGGCAGTAGTGTGTACCATCTACAAGATGCAGTGCAGCAATGCACCAAGGCTCCTTAGACAGCACCTTCCAAACCCGCGACCTCAACCGACTAGAAGGACAAGGGCAGGAACACCACCACCTGCAAGTTTCCCTCCAAGTCACATAACATCCTGACTTGGAACTATATCGCCGTTCCTTCACTGTCACTGGGTCAAAATCCTGGAACTGCCTTCCTAACAGCACTGTGGGTGTATCTACCCCAAATGGACTGCAGCGGTTCAAGAAGGCAGCTCACCACCACCTTCTCAACGGCAGTTAGGGATGGGCAATAAATGCTGGCCTAGCCGGTGACACCCACATTTATTTTGTTTTTGATACAGCACTGAAACAGGCCCTTCGGCCCACTGAGTCTGTGCCAACCAACAACCACCCATTTATACTAATCCAACATTAAACCCATATTCCCTACCACATCCCCACCATGCTCCTCCGACCTACCTAAACTAGGGGCAATTTACAATGGCCAATTTACCTATCAACCTGCAAGTCTTTGGTTGTGGGAGGAAACTGGAGCACCCGGAGGAAACCCACGCGGTCACAGGGAGAACTTGCAAACTCTGCACAGGCAGTACCCAGAACTGAACCCAGGTCACTGGAGCTGTGAGGCTGCGGTGCTAACCACTGTGCCACCCATCCCTAAATGAATAAAAAAAGGTGAGAAAAGGGTGGAAATTAGAAGTAATGTTGATAAAGTTTTCCAGTCCAGGCGAGAGCAGAAAACGGCACCAATACAGTCATCAATGTACCAGAAAAAAAGATGGGGGAGGGGGCCTGAGTAGGACTGGAACAAGGAATGTTCGACATATAACACAAAAAAACAGGCATAACTAGGACCCATGTGGCAGCCGATAGCAACGCCTTTTACTTGAAGGAAGTGAGTGGAGTTGAAGGAGAAGTTGTTCAATGTGAGAACAAGCGGAGGAGGGTGGTGGTGGATGGGAACTGGTTGGGCCTCTGTTCCAGGAAGAAGCGGAGAGCCCTCAAACTGTCCTGGTGGGGGATGGAGGTGTAGAGAGATTGGACGTCCATAGTGAAGAGGAGGCGGTTGGGGCCAGGAAACTGGAAATTGTCAAAATAACATAGGCCGTCGGAAGAGTCACGGATGTAGGTGGGAAGAGACTGGACCAGGGGAGAAAAGATAGAGTCAAGATAGGAAGAAATAAGTTCAGTGGGGCAGGAACAGGCTGACACAATGGATCTGCCGGGACAGTCCTGTTTGTGGATTTTGGGAAGGATAGAAGCAGGCAGTCCGGGGTTGCGGGACTATGAGGTTGGAAGCTGTAGGGGGAAGATCTCCAGAGGGGATGAGGTCAGTGACAGTCCTGTGGAAAGTCGCTTGATGTTCGGTGGTGGGGTCATGTCCCAGGGGGATGTAGAAAGAAGTGTCTGAGAGTTGGCATTGAGCCTCTGCAAGGTAGAGGTCGGTACGCCATACAACAACACCACCCTTGTCTGCAGGTTTGATGACAATGTCAGGGTTAGACGTGAGAGAATGGAGTGCAGCAAGTTCAGAGGGAGACAGGTTAGAGTGATTGAGGGGGGCAGAGAAATTGAGCTTGGCCAATATCTTGCCGACAGTTTTCAATGAAAAGATCAAGAGCGGGTAAGAGGCTCGGGGGAGGAGTGCAGGTAGAGGGAGAATGCTGGAGGCGGGTGAATGGGTCTGCTCATCGGGGGGGAGACTCCTGGTCAACGAAGTGAGCCTGAAGGCGTAGGCGATGGAAGAAGAGCTCAACGTCATGCCAGCGAGAAATTCATTGAGGTGGGGGCATAAGGGGATAAAATTGAGTGCTTTGCTGAGTACAGAACATTCAGCATTAGAGATGGGAAGGTCAGAGAGTATCGTGAATAAACGGCAAGGGGTCAGATCAGAAGGGATGGGGTCAGAGGGAAGTGAAGGGGAAGAATGACCTGGAGGGGCATTAGTCCCCATCAGCTGCTGGAGCTTGCGTTCCTTAACACCTGAAAGGAAGAAAAAAAGTTTTTTGTTAATGCGTCGGATCAGCCGAAGGATGAAATGAAACTGCGGAGTAGAAAAGCTTTGAGATAAGGTGAGGCAGTGCTTCTGGAGAGAGAGGTCCAGTCTGTGCATGTGGTGGCACATGGCATTGAGTGTGGATCTCAGGATGCGGCGAGAGTAGCAGTCCGAGGAACCTGCAATCCTGGGTGGATTTAAAACATGATGGGTGAAACTGCAGTTGGAATCCACGTGGAATAAGTCGGAGCCGGAGACAGTCACTGAGGAAGGAGATGTGGCTGTGAAAACAAGTTTTGGAAGATACTTTATCAAACACCAGGAGGGAAATAGAAAGCAATGAAGGTGAACAAGGTAAAAGAGACAAACGAAAATCCCGTCAGAGAAAAGAGCAGAACATCTTCTCGGTCGGCATTCCTACTCTCCTCACTATTCAAGGCCCCAAACACTCCTTTCAGATGAAGCAGCGATTTACTTGTCCTACTTTCAATGTAGGATACTGTATTCGCTGCTCACAATGTAGTCACCTCGACACTGGGGAGACCAAACGCAGACTGGGTGACCACTTTGCAGAACACCTCCGCTCAGTCCGAAAGCATGAGCCCGAGCTTCCGGTTGCTTGCCATTTCAACACTCCCCCCTGCTCTCATGCTCACATCTCTATCCTGGGATTGCTGAAGTGTTCCAGCGAACATCAACGCAAGCTCGAGGAACAGCATCTCATTTACCGATTAGGCACACTACAGCCTGCCGGACTGAACAATGAGTTCAATAATTTCAGAGTATGACAGGCCCCCCTTTTTATTTTTGTTTTTAGTTATTTTTTATTTTTTTTATTTTTTATGTGCTTAGAACATAGAACATAGAACAGTACAGCACAGTACAGGCTCTTCGGCCCACGATGTTGTGCCGACCCTTGAACCTACTCTAAGATCAAACTACCTACATCCCCTTCATTCTACTATCATCCATGTACCTATCCAAGAGTCGCTTAAATGCCCCTAATGTATCTGCTTCTACTACCACCGCTGGCAGCGCATTCCACGCACCCACCACTCTCTGTGTAAAGAACCTACCTCTGACATCTCCCCGAAACCTTCCTCCAATCACCTTAAAATTATGCCCCCTGGTGATAGCCCTTTCCGCCCTGGAAAAAAGTCTCTGGCTATCCACTCTATCTATGCCTCTCATCATCTTGTACACCTCTATCAAGTCACCTCTCATCCTTCTTCGCTCCAATGAGAAAAGCCCTTCCTATAATGAGGCGACCAGAACTGAACACAATATTCCAAGTGTGGTCCAACCAGGGCTTTATAGAGCTGCAGCATAACCTCGCGGCTCTTAAACTCAATCCCCCTGTTAATGAAAGCCAACACCCCATACGCCTTCTTAACAACCCTATCAACTTGGGTGGCAACTTTGAGGGATCTATGGACATGGACCCCAAGATCCCTCTGTTCCTCCACACTGCCAAGAATCCTGTCTTTAAGCCTGTATTCTGCATTCAAATTCGCCATTCCAAAATGAATCACTTCACACTTTTCCAGGTTGAACTCCATCTGCCACTTCTCAGCCCAGCTCTGCATCCTGTCAATGTCCCGTTGCAACCTATAAGAGCCTTCCACACTATCCACAACTCCAGCAACCTTTGTGTCATCGGCAAACTTACTAACCCAGCCTTCCACTTCCTCATCCAAGTCATTTATAAAAATCACAAAGAGCTGAGGTCCCAGAACAGATCCCTGCGGAACACCACTGGTCACCGAGCTCCAGGCTGAATACTTTCCATCTACTACCACCCTCTGTCTTCTCTGGGCCAGCCAATTCTGTATCCAGACAGCCAAATTTCCCCTGTATCCCATGCCTCCTTACTTTCTGAATGAGCCTACCATGGGGAACCTTATAAAATGCCTTGCTAAAATCCATATACACCACATCCACTGCTCTTCCTTCATCAATGTGTTTTGTCACATCCTCAAAGAATTCAATAAGGCTTGTGAGGCATGACCTGCCCCTCACAAAGCCATGCTGACTATCTCTAATCAAACTATGCTTTTCCAAATAATCATAAATCCTGTCTCTCAGAATCTCTCCAATAATTTGCCCACCACCGACGTAAGACTGACTGGTCTGTAATTCCCAGGGTTATCCCTATTCCCTTTCTTGAATAAGGGAATAACATTTGGCACCCTCCAATCATCTGGTACTACTCCAGTGGACAGTGAGGACACAAAGATCATCGCCAAAGGCGCGGAAATCCCTTCCCTCGCTTCCTGTAATAACCTTGGGTATATCCCGTCTGGCCCCGGGGACTTATCTATCCTCATGTCTTTCAAAATTTCCAACACATCCTCCTTCTTAACATCAACCTGTTTGAGCATATCAGCCTGTTTCACGCTGTCCTCACAAACGACAAGGTCCCTCTCACTAGTGAATACTGAAGCAAAGTATTCATTAAGGACCTCCCCTACCTCCTCTGACTCCAGGCACAAGTTCCTTCCACTATCCCTGATCGGCCCTACCCTCACTCTGGCCATCCTCTTGCTCCTCACATAAGTGTAGAATGCCTTGGGATTTTCCTTAATCCTACCCGCCAAGACTTTTTCATGTCCCCTTCTAGCTCTCCTAAGTCCATTCTTCAGTTCCTTCCTGGCTACCTTGTAACCATCTAGAGCCCTGTCTGATCCTTGCTTCCTCAACCTTAAGTAAGCTTCCTTCTTCCTCTTGACTAGCTGTTCCACATCTCTTGTCATCCAAGGTTCCTTCACCCTACCATCCCTTCCTTGCCTCATCGGGACAAACCTATCCAGCAGTAGTAGCAAGTGCTCCCTAAACAACCTCCACATTTCTGTTGTGCATTTCCCTGAGAACATCTGTTCCCAATTTAAGCTCCCCAGTTCCTGCCTAATAGCATTGTAATTCCCCCTCCCCCAATTAAATATTTTCCCATCCCGTCTGCTCCTATCCCTCTCCATGACTATAGTAAAGGTCAGGGAGTTGTGATCACTATCACCGAAATGCTCTCCCACCGAGAGATCTGCCACCTGGCCTGGTTCGTTGCAAAGCACCAAATCCAACATAGCCTCCCCTCTAGTCGGCCTATCTACATATTGAGTCAGGAAACCTTCCTGGACCCCCCCGACAAAATCTGCTCCATCCAAACTATTTGCACTAAGGAGGTTCCAATCAATATTAGGGAAGTTGAAGTCACCCATGACAACAACCCGGTTACTTCTGCACCTTTCCAAAATCTGCATCCCAATCTGATCCTCCATGTCTCTGTTGCTATTGGGGGGTCTATAGAAAACTCCCAATAAAGTGACTGCTCCTCTCCTGTTTCTGACTTCCACCCATAATGACTCAGTGGACAAACCCCCCTCGACGACCTCCCTTTCTGCAGCTGTGATACTATCCCTGATTAGCAATGCCACTCCCCCACCTCTTTTACCTCCCTCCCTATTCCTTTTGAAACATCTAAACCCCGGAACATCCAACATCCATTCCTGCCCCTGTGATATCCATGTCTCTGTAATGGCCACAACATCGTAGCTCCAAGTACTGATCCATGCTCTAAGTTCATCACCCTGATTCCTGACACTTCTTGCATTAAAATAGACACACTTCAACCCATCATACTGGCTGCAACTTTGCCCTGTCAACTGTCTAACCTTCCTCACAGACTCTCTGCACTCTGTATCTGCCTGTTCAACAGCTACCCCATCCACTGATCCATCGATCCGGTTCCCATCCCCCTGCCAAACTAGTTTAAACCCTCCCGAAGAGCTCTAGCAAACCTCCCGCCCAGGATATTGGTGCCCCTCCTGTTCAGATGCAACCCGTCCTTCTTGTACAGGTCCCACCTTCCCCAGAAGGTATCCCAATGATCCACATATCTGAAGCCCTCCCTCCTACACCAGCTTTGTAGCCACGTGTTCAGCTGTACTTGCTCTCTTTTTCGAGCTTCACTGGCACGTGGCACCGGTATCAATCCTGAGATTACTACTCTGCTCGTCCTGCCTTTTAGCTTCCAACCTAGCTCCCTATATTCGCTTTTCAGGTCCTCATCCCTTTTCCTAGCTATGTCATTGGTACCTATGTGTACCACAACTTCTGGCTGCTCCCCCTCCCCCTTAAGAATCCTGTAGACTCGATCTGAGACATCCCTGACCCTGGCACCCGGGAGGCAACATACCATCCGGGAGTCTCGTTCGCGACCACAGAATCTCCTGTCTGTTCCTCTAACCATTGAATCTCCTATCACTATCGCTCTCCTATTCTCTCCCCTTCCCTTCTGAGCCACAGAGCCAGGCTCAGTGCCAGAGACCTGGTCGCTGTGGCTTTCCCCGGTAGGTCGTCCCCCCCAACCGTATCCAAAACGGTATACTTATTATTGAGGGGAACGGCCACAGGGGATCCCTGCACAGTGCACCTATTCCCTTTCCCTCCCCTGATGGTCACCCAGCTACCTTTATCCTGTAACTGAAGTGTCACTACTTCCCTATAACTGCTCTCTATCACCCCCTCAGCCTCCTGAATGATCCGAAGTTCATCCAGCTCCAGCTCCAGTTCCCTAACACGGTCTGTGAGGAGCTGGAGTTGGGTGCACTTCTCACAGGTGAAGTCAGCAGGGACACAAGTGGTGACCCTTACCTCTCACATCCTGCAAGAGGAGCATGCAACTGCCCGAGCTTCCATCCCCTCTGGTCTAAATTGACAAAAGAGATTAAAAATAAAGGAAAACCTTACCTTACCAAACCCTCCACACAAGAGTCCTTTTTTTTGGTTAGAGGAGGAGGATGGGTGGGAGACACTACACGTGTAGTGTTTCGGGTTTAGCCAATGCCCGAATATATAAGTTTACTTACCGAGCAGTCTCCGTGTCCGCGTCCGCCCAATCACGAGGTAAGTACTTTATAGTGAAACTTACCTTCCCGGCTGCCCCCTGGCTCGCGCTCTCACCACTCCCGCTGCTCAAATGGAAGATAGAAATACCCACCAATCACTTACCAGCTCTGCTGTGATGTCACACTTCAATTTTGTGCTGGTCAAGGAGGTCCACAGAACAGAGCAGAACAGAGCAGAGCGTTCTCGCTGCTGCTTCTGGTCTCTGGCTTCGGCTCCTTTTATCTCCCGGCTCCTCTCGCCTGTTCCCGCTCTCGCTGCTTATTTTATTTTAGTTTGTTTAGTTTGCTTCTACTGTGCCTACCCACTGCTTTTTTCATGTTTGTGCTTGGGGCCAGGCTGTTCAGTTTGCTGTCCATTAACACCCTATCTGTACTCATGCTTTGTCTTTCAGCACACCATTAACATACCATTTGCCTTTGCTCCATGACCTTCTGGTCAGTTGTTCTCTGTGACCTTGTCCTATCAACAACTTCTCATTTCTTATCTCTTGCCCCTTTCCCAATTTACTTGCTTAAAACCTTTTACATTTCTAATATTTGCCAGTTCTGATGAAGGGTCACTGACCTGAAACATTAACTCTGCTTCTCTGTCCACAGATGCTGAGCATTTCCAGCATTTCCTGTTTTTATTTCAGATTTCTAGCATCTGCAGTATTTTGCTTTCATTCAATAGCTGATCAAGCTTCCTGGTTGTCTCAAATTTGAAAATGTGCTTCCAGTCTAACTTCAGCTTTCAAAGACTTTGCACATTAACCTTTGTTTGTTGACATATCTCGCTACAACAATGGGTAACTTGAGGAACTTGCCCTTATATTGGACATTGCACTCCATTTGTCTGCATGTTTCTAATACCTCAGCAGAGTAAATTTTCAACTGAACTGTGCTCTCAGTTAAAGGTATGTCACTGAATTTACTCTCATACATGTCTCGACTCATCATGGAGCAATCTGCAGCCATGTCAATGCACATGCTGATGTATTGTTGATTTACCAGCCCCTTTGTACAAAAGTCACTGTCATTTGAATGATTGCTCGGGGCATAAATGCTGCCCAGTCCGAGCTCCTCCTCGCTTAGGCACTCGAGATTCACTTTAACATTGTGAACTCCACCCTTGTGATGTCACTGTTTTCCATTACAACGAGAAAGAGCTCTCTTTACTGCTTTGGCTTTCGCTTGGCATCCAGTTGCAATATGGCCTATCATTTGGCAATTACAGCATTTGACATATCTGTCCTGACATGCCTCTGCCATGTGGTTGCCTTTACAGTGATAACAGGTCACTGACCTTTTATCATCTTCTGACCAAGCGTCCACACATTAGACTTGGCAGAAGCCTTCTGACAGTGAATAGAAGCTGTACCAGTCACTTCTGACAGTGAATAGAAGCTGTACCAGTCACTTCTAACCGTGAATAGAAGCTGTACCAGTAACTTCTGACACTGAATAGAAGCTGTACCAGTCACTTCTGACAGTGAATAGAAGCTGTACCAGTCACTTCTGACAGTGAATAGAAGCTGTACCAGTCACTTCTGACAGTGAATAGAAGCTGTACCAGTCACTTCTGACAGTGAATAGAAGCTGTACCAGTCACTTCTGACAGTGAATAGAAGCTGCACCAGTCACTTCTAACCGTGAATAGAAGCTGTACCAGTCACTGGCATAGGATGAAATTCCTGAGCATTCTTTGATGCCAACTCCATAGAAAGAACAATCTTACACACTAGCTCAAACATAAGACTTTGTGTGTTTAGTAACTTTGACTAGATTTTTTCACCACACACGAATCTGTCTTGTAGAGCACAGTCTAAGAATGTGACAAAGTTGCAATGTAATGACGAATTCTTCATTGCCACAATATACTCACCAACTGTTTTGCTACTTCTCTAGTTTCTGGTTCCACATTTGTATCTTTCTGCTATCTCTAGTGGTTTAGGATTAAAATGTTCCTCCAACTTGGTGATAATTATTTTGAATGGCACATCCTTTACCTTGTTGGGAGCAAGAAGGTTTGTCAGCGTGTCATACACTTCCAGGCCAATCTAATCTTGTGCTCAAGAATTGCCTTGTTCTGAGTCTGGGTGTCTCCCTTTTTACCCTTGAGTTCTAATATATTATTTGCTCTGAAGCAAATTCTTTCAATTTCAAGTCCATTCTTTCAATGTCTGAACTGAATTGTTCCTGAGCTCTATCACACATTCCTAGCCTTCCGATGGATCCGTGGGTGCAGCCAGTTTGTCCCATTTTCAAATGTACCAGTGATCCAGTAAACACTTTACTGTGGCTGTAACAATGATATAGAAGCTAAGTCAGCCTAATCAGAACAAACTCACCAAAGCCAGTGTAGTGGATATTTGAATGAGATTAATATGCCTCATTCTTGGCAGGTGGGGTCTTCATGACACTATGCACAGTGCCAGTCTCTGATGGTTGCAAGTAAAGGACCAAATGATCTTTGCTGTCTTCCTCCACTGCCTGGGCAGCTTCCAGTTCTTGGCTTTCTGAAATAAAAAAGGAACAAGGGTTGGGTTGTGGTGAGGGGAGAAGAGACAGTAAGAAGTGCATGATGACACCATCTAGAGTAGGGTTGTCCAACATATAGCCCGTGTGCCAGGATCTGGCCCGCGGATGTATTTCAGAGGTGAGAAATTTCCCATTGTCTCCTTCTTCCAGGACAGCTTTTAAAAAAACAAATCACAGTGTCAGTTTCACAGCTGACAGGTGCTCGGACCTGGAACAGCAGTTTCTGACAGATCTGGGGTTTTCCGACTGGTTCTGACTTTTTAAAAGCCCGCCAGAAAACCACGAATCTGTCCGACGTTGGGAAACCGCTGTTCCCGCTCTGAGTACCTGTCAGCTGTGAAACTGACATTGCAATTTGTTTTTAAAAACAGACCAACCACAAAGCTGTTCTGCTGTGCGTTTCCCGCTCTCTGCAACTGTCAGAGAGTGAGAGAGAGGGGTAGGAGAGAGGGGTGGGGGGGGGGACAGAGAGAGAGGGCAACAAAGAGAGAGGGGGGACAGAGAGAGAGAGAGGGGAGGATAGAGTAAGCGAGAGGGAGGGACAGAGAGAGAGAGGGACAGAGAGAGGTGGGAACAGAGAGAGAGTAAGGGGGACGGGGGGGAAACGGAGGGGCACAGAGAGCGAGGACAACATGGGGGAACAACACAGAGAGGGGGTAACATAGAGAGGGAAGACACAGGGAGACAGAGAGAGAGGGAGAAAGTGATCAAGATCACTCCTGACAGATGGACATCTATCCAGAATACTCCGCATCACTGCAACAAGTATGCGGGCAAATATGTGCAAGCAAAAAAAAATCCCAGGTATCTCACTAAATCAGTGTCCAACATAGTGATGAGAAAGTAAGTCATTAAATTAATCTTTTCATTTAAAGCTTCTTCACAAAAATGCACATTTGTTGTTGTTTTGATTCATAGTAAGATAAATTTTTAAAGCCTTTATCTTTCCGAAATTGTCTCTCTGGCTCCCTATGTAAGACAAAAATTGTAATGTGGCCCCGCATATGAAAAGGTTGGACCACCCTGATCTAGAACTTGTGGGTCAGAAGAGATTGCGGGATGAGGAGGAAGCGAAATGAGAGGAGAAGGATTAGGTGTGCTGATACCTTCAGCATTGATCACTTCAATGCCTCCACTGGCACTGGTCTCAGTGATGCTATTTCCCATGGTGGAAAGCATTGTCTCCTCCATGCGGGTTGAATCATGCAGGAATGCTTGTCCTGCTCCACTTCTTTGCTGCTGCCTCCTCTTATGCATTACTTTCTCCTGCAAGAAAGAGGGATGTGTGTCAGTGAGTGTTTTGCAATGTGTTTGGATGATGTGTGATGTGGCTGTCATAGTTGAACAGCTGCCTGTGTGTGTCAATTGTGAGACTTGCAACACTGGTGACATTGAGGCCCCTGCTGATGTGCACAACCAATGAACAGTTCAGGGAGTGATGGCTGCGCACGTCAATCATTCAAAACTGTGGCAACACAATGAACAGGTACTGCAATCCTCATGTCTCTTTCCGGGGCTAGTCAATTTAACCCCAAAATGTGGGTCTAGGATCTCCTGGGTTTTATCCAATCATTCTTGAAGGGGTCAGAGTTGAATTGGAACTGAGTCCTCCAGAATTGGTTGCAGGTCTCTCAGGGTGGGTAACAGTTGTTCAGTGCAGGGAGATTTCTTTTTACTCATCATTAATGAAAGAACATAAAAACATAGGAGTTCCAGCAGGAGGTCCTGTGAACTGTGCAAGAGAATGGGGAACCAACAGAGTCATTCCTGAAAGATTCCCAGCTCCATTCCTCTGGTGTAACTCCAGTAGAGACGACTGGTTAGGGTAAATGAATAAAATGTCAAATCCATTGCTAGTGAGTACTTTCAGTACAAGGTCGAAGTATTTGCATCCACCTTCAGCCAGAAGTGCCGAGTGGATGATCCATCTCAGCCTCCTCCTGAAGTCCCCAGCTTCACAGATGCCAGTCTTCAGCCAATTCAATTCAGTCCATGTGATATCAAGAAACGGCTGAAGACACCGGATACAGCAAAAGCTATGGGCCCTGACAACGTTCCGGCAATAGTACTGAAGACTTGCATTCCAGAACTTTCCGCGCCCCAAGCCAAGCTGCTCCAGTACTGCTACAACACTGGCAACTACCCTGCAATGTGGAAAATTGCCCAGGTATGTCCTGTACACAAAAAGTAGGACAAATCCGACCCGACCAATTACCGCCCCATCAGTAAAGTGATGGCAGGGGCCGCTATCAAGCAGCACTTGCTTAGTAATAACCTGCTCAGTGATGCTCAGTTTGGGTTCCGCCAGGGCCACTCAGCTCCTGACCTCATTACAGCCTTGGTTCAAACAGGGACAAAAGAGCTGAACTCAAGAGGTGAGGTGAGAGTGACTGCCTTTGACATCAAGGCAGCATTTGACAGAGTATGGCATCAAGGAGCCCTAGCAAAACTGAAGTTAATGGGAATCAGGGGAAAAACTCTCCACTGGTTGGAGTCATACCGAGCACAAAGGAAGATGGTTGTGGTTGTTGGAGGTCAATCATCTCAGCTCCAGGACATCACTGCAAGAGTTCCTCAGGGTAGTGTCCTAGGCTCAACCATCTTCAGCTGCTTCATCAATGACCAGCCCTCCATCTTAAGGTCAGAAGTGGGGATGTTCGCTGATGATTGCACAATGTTCAGCACCATTTGCGACTCCTCAGATACTGAAGCAGTCTGTGTCGAAATGCAGCAAGACCTGGACAATATCCAGGCTTGGGCAGATAAGTGGCAAGTAACATTTGAACCACACAAGTGCCAGGCAATGACCATCTCAAACAAGAGAGAATCTAATTATCTCCCCTTAACATTCAATGGCATTACCATCGCTGAATCCCCCACTATCAACAGCTTGGGGGTTACCATTGACCACAAGCTGAATTGGACCAGCCACATAAATACTGTGGCTTCAAGAGCAGGTAGAGGCTGGGAATCCTGTGGTGAGTAACTCACCTCCTGTCTCTCCAATGTCTGTGCCACAAGGCACAGGTCAGGAGTGTGATGGAATATTTGCCTGGATGGGTGCAGCTCCAACAACACTCAAGAAGCTCAACAGCATCCAGGACAAAGTAGCCCACTTGATTGGCACCCCATCCAGCACCTTCAACATTCACTCCCTGCACCACCGACGCACAGTGGCAGCAGTGTGTACCATCTTCAAGATGCACTGCAGCAACTCACCAAGGCTCCTTCGTCAGCACCTTCCAAACCTGCGACTTCTGCCACCTAGAAAGACAAGGGCAGCAGATGCATGGGAACATCACCAGCTGCAAGTTCCCCTCCAAGTCACACACCATCCTGATTTGGAACTATATCGCCGTTACTTCACTGTCGCTGGGTCAGAATTCTGCAACTCCCTTCCTATCAACACTTTTGGTGTACCTACACCCCAAGGCCTACCGCAGTTCAAGAAGGCAGCTCACCACCACCTTCTCAAGGGCAATTAGGGATGGGCAATAAATGCTGTCCTAGCCAGCGATGCCCACATCCCATTAACAAAAAGAAACATTCATCTTCTCAGTTGCATGTAATAACAAAATGCATTTCTCTCTTCTAATGTAGTAAAAGCATATTAAGGCACTTCACAGGAGCATAATTAGACAAAATCTGACACTAAGAATGAGATATTGGGGCAGGTGACCAAAAACTTGGTCAACGCTGTAGGGTTTAAGAGTGTCTTAAAGGAGCAGAGAGAGGTAGAGAGATGAGGAGTTTTGCAGGAGATATAAAATGGTCTGGCATTTAATTTGTGGATTCTGGTGAGTCAGGAGTTGATCAGAGTTTGTGGGCAATATTTCATAAGACTCTGAGAGAGGAGCTGGGCCTGACAGTTTTAATTGCCCCTCCATCTGCTGAGACATGCTATAGAGCTGACAGGATAAGGGATTGTCGCTGTTACACAGGCTGTCCCTGCAGACTCGGCCCAGCTGTTGCCTTGGAGTCCTGCACAGTTTAAACATTATCTTTACTGACCAGTTGTTCATTCCATGAAAAATCCTAAGATCCCACTTAAAAATACCAAATAGAAAACTTGAGCTAACAGCTGGAGTAAATTGGACCTTTTGCTCTGTCTGTGAAAAGCTGAATATTTTTTCACACTTATCCATGTCACTTATTTCCGTTAACTCTACTGTTTGCATCCTAACTTGCACCAAGTCCCATTCACCCACACCACAGTGTCTGCTGATCTACATTGTCCCACGGTCTGGCAACACCTCAATTTTAAGATCTCATCCTTGTTTGCAAATCATTGTATATATCTTCACCCACCATTTCTCTGTAAACTCCTTGAGCCCTATCACCCTCTGAGATATCTGTACACCTCTAATTCTGGCCTCTTGAGCATCCCCAATATTAATCATTCCACCATTGATGGCCGTGCCTTCAACTGCCTCAGCCTTAAGCTCTGGAATTTCCTCCTAAACTTCTCCACTCCTCTACCTCACTTTCCTCCTTAAAATAATCCTTAAAATCTGCCTTTTTAACCAAGCTTTTGGTCATCTGACCTATGCAACTCAGTGTCATATTTTGTTTTATAATGCTTGGGACATTTTATTAATTTAAAGGCACTATATAAAAATAAATTGTTGTTGTTGTTTTCATCCAGTTTCTCGACAGGTAAATATAAATTCATTGTCAAAATCACCCATTCTGTCTCTAATGCATGCTTAATATGATCTATTCCATCAGTCAGACAGAAAACGGGCAATTGCTCCAGGAATTGTACTTAAGGTTAAGTTTATAAACATAAGAACACAAGAAATAGGAGCGGGAGTATGCCATAAGGCATCTTGAGCCTGCTCCACCATTCAATACGATCATGGCTGATCCTTTGCCTTAATTCCACTTTTCTGCCTTCTCCCCGTTGTGTGATTGTCTTGAAGAGTCATGTCCCTTTAAGAGCTTAGTATGCTAATGAGCCAAGTATCAGGACACAGTCATGTGACTCAGAGCCAGAGTCACTCTGCTACTGTAACACCAAGGGGCAAGTCCTGTAAATAGAAAGCTCTGCACTGTATATACTTGTCAGCTGTTTAATAAACCTGTTCGAGATCTTCAGCAAACTGAACTCCACACATCTCATTTATGTTGCATCAGACAACATAAAAAAACTTCTCATTAATGGTGGCACCTGTGGTGAGAGTTACACCCATATCCCATGATTGCCTGAAAGACCTAAATTTAGTCTATCTCAGCCTTAAATATACTCAATGATGGAGCATCCACAACCCTCTGGGATACAGAATTCCAAAGATACACAACCCTTTGAGTAAAGAAATTTCTTCTCATCCCAGTTCTAAATGATTGGCCCATTATCCTGAGATTCTGGATTCCCCAGCCAGGGGAAACAACCTCTTACCCTATGCAGCCTCTTCAGAATCTTGTATGTTTCAATGAGATCGCCTCATTCTTCTAAACTCCAGAGTGTATAGGTCCAATTTACTCAGACTCTCATCATTGACAACCCTCTCATCCTAGGAACCAATCTAGTGAACTTTCACTGTACCGCCTCCAATACAAGTATATACTTCCTTGATTTGTGAGGATGAGATCAAGTAGGTTATTTTCTTCTTATTGGTTCTCTCACCACCTGCCACAGGTCCAGTCTGGCAGATATGTCCATCAGGTATCGGCCAGCTCAGTCAGTAGTGGTGCTATCTAGTCACTCTTGGTGATGGACATTTATGTCTCCAACCCAGAGTAGATTCTGTGCCCTTATTACTCTCGATGCCTCAATCTTCCAAGTGGTGTTCAAAATAGAGGAGTACCGATTCATCATCCTCATCATTAAGGGCAGTAGGTGGTAATTAGCAGGAGATTTCCTTGCCCATGTTTGACCTGATGCCACGAGGCTTCATCGGGTCTGGAGTCAATGTTGAGGACTCCCTCCTGACTGTACACCACTGTGCTGCCACCTCTGGCACTTAAGGATGGTGATGGAGGAGTCTGGGAGTCTGAGGCTGTTGCTTGATTAGTCTGTGGGACTGCTGTCCCAATTTTGGCACAAATTCCCAGATATTTGTGATGAGGAATTTGCAGGTCAACGGGGCTGGGTATTCCCTTGTCATTTCAGGGTGGTTTGTCCAGTTTAATTCTTATTAAACCTTTCCATAGTGGTTTGATACAAATGTGTGGGGCTTGCTGGGCCATTTCGGGAAGCAGTTAAGAGTCAACCACATTGCTGTGGATCTGGAGTCACATGTAGGCCAGACTGGGTAAGGGCAGCAGATTTCCTTCCCTAAAGGGCATTAGTGAACCAGATGGGTTTTTACGACAATCCAGTAGTCTCATGGTCACTATTACTGAGTCTAACCTTTTATTCCAGGTTTTTATTAATTGATTGAATTTAAATTCCCCCAGCTGCCATGGTGGGATTTGAAATCATGTGTCTGGTGCATTAGTCCAGGCCTCTGGATTACTAGTCCCGTAACATAACCATAATGCTGTTTTTACTGGCCAGTTTATTGCAAATACGTAGTTTGGGCAGTTTATAAGGAATGTTTAAACTGGGCTGGTTTAATGAGGTTGTTATTTTTCTGATTTTTCCTTTTGCTGCAGGTTCCTTGGGAGGATTTTGAGTGGGCTGTTGGGCTGTTTCTAGTCTCTTGGTCATTGCCTTTCCTTTTCATTTTCCAAAGTGTGTAGGAGTGCCTGAGGCAGGCAGGAGGTATGTAGACACATACAAATCCTGGGTATATGATGCTTTAACTGACCATTTTAAAACCCTTATATATTTTTTAAATATTCACCTCATAGCAGATCGAACAGTTGAGACTCAGTCATTAGATCTCAGTGGATAGAAGCTGTCATTTCAAGACAGATGAGCTGGGTTATGTTGAGAATCCGCAATTTTGTAGTTTTTGAATACATTTTTGATGCTATCGTGTACATTCCTGATTGATAAAACATTGCTGTGTTTTGTAGCATTTTGCACACTCACCCTCAAGCAGTTAAATGTATATTTTACACTCCTGGAGGATCAGCCAGACTTTGTTCAAACAGTTTCAGC